>NC_133619.1:18398034-18600534 GCF_048593235.1 Sminthopsis crassicaudata | reverse complement strand
TTCTTCCTGATTGTCTCATCTTCTTCCAGATCCTCCAGAAAGTCCTGGTACTGCCTGCAGAAGGAGATTTGCAGAGGTTAACAGACCACCAATCCATGTTAGGCCAAAGCTGCAGTTATGCTAAGCACAGAGAATAGGAGATGAAGGAGTCTGCAACGGTGAAAACTTAGGGGAAAGATTTCAAGGTTGAAAGTAAAAGTTAATAAAAAATAAAGTGATTTTTTTTTTAATAGAACCATATTTTACTGTGGGAAAAGTCAGATGGTCAAGGGAAAAAGAAAGGCAAGTCCATTTCTTATGGCCCACTTCTCCACCGACGTTCTCATATGTTGTCTCCGTATCACCTCCTCTGTAAAACAGGGACTCTAAGCATCTCCCTCTCCCGGGGTTTGTGGTGAGGACGAAGTGAAGGAGTAAATGCAGAGCTCTTCCCCAAGCCAACAACTAAAGGCCGACTGTGGTGGCGAGGTCACCCTGGGCTTGTCAAAGGTGGGCCCACAGATGGCGAGCTTGGGGAGCTGAATCAAACTGCAGACACCGAGAGGAGTCCTGCTGTGGGCTGGGGGGGCTGGGGATCACCCCACTCTGTTTAAAGAGGCTTCGTGATGAGCTGCACCCATCCCCGAGATTTTTTCCCCCATACGCCATCCCCAAGAGCAGCCCCCAGGAGGCAGAGCTGCTCAGTCCGTGGGGGTGGAGGCAGTAGCCAAAGAAAGGATAAAGCGTAGCTACTTCAACGTGATGGAGAATTGCTCCATTGTAATATTTAGTAACTTCTTCCTTAAAATGGCTAATTAATTTTGATTGGTCTGTTTTTTAGCATTAACACATCTAACAGACAGAAATTATCTCCGACTTTTTAAATAAATTAGGACTTCTTAGAAATCTCTCACACTTTTCCATTTTTCAAAGTGAAAATAATAAATTAGAGCCAAACCATTCATATTCCAAGTACTTTCATTCTTCTTCCTGTCACCCTTTATGAGGCTACATAAAGCCTGAAGATTAAAATGCTTGGAGTTCAAAAGCGTGAACTTGCCGCAAAGTTAATTATTTCTCGCCACTTAGACAATATCTTTGCTTTTTACTTCTTATTCATCAAGGTTTTCCTTTTTATTACACACTAAAGAGAGCACATCCACCAAAGTTACTTTTAAAATTCAAGTTTTTAGGCTTTTCATTACTTTTATCAATAGTAATAATATGGCCAAGTCTCAATTTGTCCAAATTACTTCCAAGCACCTTTAACAAAGCAGGCAATAACATTAAGGCTTTTGGAGACGGAAAAAAAGCTCCTGGAGCAGGAGCTGGGAGAAAAAAGCTTTTCAAAGACCAATCTAGTCACATCCCCTCCCTTGGAGAAGGAGAAAGCTGCTCCCTTGGAACTGGGAGTCCGCTTTATGCCGAGAGCCGACTTAGCCCATCCCAACAGTGGGACTGGAAGCAAAGAAAACGGGAGAGGAGGGGAGGCGGCCCAGCAGGCTGACTGGCTCTCTCCCCCATGGGGTTCAAACTTCCTGGTGTCCCGCCACTTCCCAAGTCGATCCCCAACTCTAGGGTATCCTCCCCATCCCGCCCCATCCCTTCCCATATACACTCGGACCAAGCTTGGGCCTGCACAGCCCACGAGCTCAAAGCAACAAATCCTGGAAGCCTGTTTATCTTCCTCAAACTCTGAGCCAAGTATGATCCAGGGCAACTAAAACCCAACTCCAAACAGCCATTAGCACAGAGCTGCCTCGAGCCCACCCCGGAGGCCTCCTAGAGCTTCCTTCTTAAGCCCCCTTATTTCCCCGCTCGGTCTCTGTGTCCAGCCCATTTGTGCCGTTCACCTCGTTCTCACTCCGTCTCCCCCCTCTGGGCTCCTGCGAAGATGCACGAGCCTGCACTGATGGGCTTTGGTTTCTGTGATTAAACTGAAGGATGTGGTTAACCAGAAGCTGAGCAGCAAGTCTCACCTCCAATACTCAAGGAATCTGGGACTAGCGACTTTCTCCTAACAGGTGGAAGGATCTTCTGGGAGGCCTCCCCTCTCCCCACACCCCCCGAGAGAAGCTTGCTGGCCCCCCCTTTCCATCTCCCAACACGGAACAAGAAGCAGATTAACTGCAGCCGGCATCTCTCCCAGGGGCCAGGCCCGCGGCCCCTCGTTGGGGGAGGGGAGGCAGCCGCAATACCCAGAGGTGGGCTCAAGAAGTGACCCTTGGGATCCGAGGGGGCATAAGCAGAGGCACAAGTCCGGCAAACTCCCCGGGCCCATTCATTTTCCAGAAGCCCATCCTCCTCTACTCTCTGCATAGCCCAATCACATAAAAGCAGGGCCTAGGGCCAGAGAGAGCTTCCCTGACCACAAGTTAGCGTTAAGAGCATAAGCCGGCCTGTACCTCTCATCATCTGTGTCCATGGTCTCTTTGTCCCGATCCAGTTCCTTGAGCTTCCAGTTCCTGCGACGCTGACGTTTGACCCGATCATAACTCTTTTTGATCAAGACCTAAACACCAAAGTAATCTGAGTTAGTCAGAAAGCAACAACAGCCTATCGGAAGCCCAGACTCCAAAACCCGCCAGGGCCCACAAACAAGGCTGCGTGACCCCGGCAGGAGGTCCCTCTCCAGCCTCAGCCCTTAAGGGGCCAGCTGCCCATCTGGACACAACCACGGCGGCGGGATGCTGTCAGAGAGATTCACTGAGAGGACTCTGCACCCACGCCACGGCTCGTCTCCTGTGTCTCTGAGAACAGTAAAGTAAAAACAGATGGTTTCTCTCCTTCCACCACCCCGACTTCCTCTCCACCTTCTGCTGAGAAAAGCAGAACCTGATCACTCCCATAAAAGGAGCAGGGGACAGAAGACTCGCCACACCGACTGCACTGACCCATCAGGGTTTTAAAGAGCCCTCGGGTTTCGAGGCTTGGGAGGTTGTTAACAACCACAATTCCTTCGAGTGGGAGCACTGCCTCCGTACGGACACTTTTGCTTTGACGTCACCTTTGCTTCCCAAGGCCCTTTCCCCTGAGACCCACTCCTGACCACAGAGAATACAGAGCGGGAAAAGCGGGCTCATCCATCAAGCCCAATATCATAATGGTGCTCCTCCACCTCGGCTTTTGTTTCTAAACGGTGCTGTGGCTGCTACGTGGAATGAGGATGGAGGCGAGTTAAATGGATCCCAAATACAGCCCGCTAAAATACCCCTGCCCGACTCATTCTGCTCTGAAGTACATCAAAGGGGTCTGGTAAAGGAACTTAAGGAAACTAAGGCATTTGGGGGGAAATGGTTGACAACAAAAGAGTCTCAAACTCATTTGGATTTACTTTCTCCAGAAAAGGACCAGCCACTTTCAAAGCATTTTCAAAGGAAAGCTCTCGTTTGATCTCCCCTTCCCACTCCTCAGAGACCCCACAGCCCCATTCTTCCAGGGGAGTGGGCCCTTTCCCTCCCAGGTGGAACCCCCCGAGGGGACGGAACACCTACCACGTCAGGGACACGGTGCGTGTTCATTTTGTTGGCATACTCATCGTTCAGGTTGCAATTGGCCAAGTCAAAGCTAAAACAGAGAAGACGAGGAACGTAATAAGGAGGAGGTTCGTCCTTCCGTGCCGGGCGTCTGCTGCTTCACAGGCTCTCCGGACGGGAGAGGGAGGAGGGCCACCCCGGCCCAGGCTGTGCAAGGGGCCGGGCAAGAAGTGGAAGCCGCAGTGAAGGGGGCAGACGCTGCGCATGAGGCTCTGGGCTGAGACTGGACAGGCCAGTGTCTGCTCCACAGAACCAAAACCAGCACAGCCACCCCAAGGGCCAAGGTGCGTGTGAAACCAAACCAGGCCTCCTCCTGGTCTGTCCCAGCCCAGGATTCCTCTCTGCCTGTCCCAGCCCAAGCCTCTTCCCTGTTTGTCCAGGCCCAGGCCTCCTCCTGGTCTGGCCTGGCCCAGGCCTCCCCACTGTTTGTCCAGGCCCAGGCCTACTCCTGGTCTGGCCTGGCCCAGGCCTCCCCACTGTTTGTCCAGGCCCAGGCCTCCTCCTGGTCTGTCCCGGCCCAGGATTCCTCTCTGCCCGTCCCAGCCCAGGCCTCTTCCCTGTTTGTCCAGGCCCAGGCCTCCTCCTGGTCTGTCCTGGCCCAGGCCTCCTCACTATTTGTCCAGGCCCAGGCCTCCTCCTGGTCTGTCCTGGCCCAGGCCTCCTCCTGGACTGTCCTGGCCCAGGCCTCCTCCTGGTCTGTCCTGGCCCAGGCCTCCTCCTGGTCTGTCCTGGCCCAGGCCTCCTCCTGGTCTGTCCCAGCCCAGGATTCCTCTCTGCCTGTCCCAGCCCAAGCCTCTTCCCTGTTTGTCCAGGCCCAGGCCTCCTCCTGGTCTGGCCTGGCCCAGGCCTCCCCACTGTTTGTCCAGGCCCAGGCCTACTCCTGGTCTGGCCTGGCCCAGGCCTCCCCACTGTTTGTCCAGGCCCAGGCCTCCTCCTGGTCTGTCCCGGCCCAGGATTCCTCTCTGCCCATCCCAGCCCAGGCCTCTTCCCTGTTTGTCCAGGCCCAGGCCTCCTCCTGGTCTGTCCTGGCCCAGGCCTCCTCCTGGTCTGTCCTGGCCCAGGCCTCCTCCTGGTCTGTCCTGGCCCAGGCCTCCTCCTGGTCTGTCCTGGCCCAGGCCTCCCCACTGTTTGTCCAGGCCCAGGCCTCCTCCCTGTCCCAGCCCAGGTCTCCTCTCTGTCCATCCCAGCCCTGGCCTCCTCCTCCCCACCGGGAGCCCTCAGGGAACAGCCCAGCCCAAACTTTAACCAGGGACCCCGAGTGCTGATGAGAGGCCTGTGACACCCACCCCAGCACCAAGTCTCCGGGGTTCAGCAGGTGTCCCAGGTGAGTCCGGCAGAAGTACTGGTTGTCCGTGTTCATCTCCGAAGTCTTCTGCACCCAGACCTCCGCGAGCATGTGCTGGGCAGGAACAATGAAAGGGGAAGCTCAGTCAGCGGCCATGAGCTCCTACTTCCTCCTACTTACTATGGGAGCCCTCTGAGCACCACTAAGGGACGCCTGACCCCTTTAAGCCTGCAGGGCTCCCGAGGAGGGGGACGTGCGCTGCTGCCCACCCACCACTCAGTGTCCTCGGCCTGTCTGTAACGCAGGCCCAGGGCCATGGGAGGCCTCTTCTGCCCAGGAGGCTCCTGATGGAACGGGAGCTCCCTGAGGGCAGATGCCTGCTGACCAACAGGCTGGTCCCAGGGCGGGGGAGCCGGCAGGCCCAAGGCCCCGCTGAGGGCTGGGACAAAGAGAAGAAGAAGGAAGGGACAGAGGCGCCCCCGTACACAGGCCCTCAGGAGCCCTTGCCCAGGGGCCCACCACTGGACTGAGCGGAACTGGGGCCCTCGGTCCCTCAGCAGCAGAGCCCAAGCCCGAGGCTCTGGCCAAAACTGGCTGGGGGAGAGGGGGAGAGAGAGGACGCGCGAGAGGCCAGGGGTCATGGACGCCAGGAGCACGAGCCCGGAGAACTCAGAGGCGGCCTTGGTCGAGGAGGCCAAAAAGTGCGAGCCAGAGTCTGGCCCTCGAGGGTCCTGGCGTCCACACTAGTGCAAAGGCCCCCCAGTAGGCCAGTGGTTCTCCCAGCCCGATCCTGGGGACCATGTTGCTCTCTGACCCCTATTTCCTAACAGAAGGCCCATTTTCAGGAGGGGCCTAGATCCAGAGCAGCCCACGCATAAAACTCTGCGGAGAAAGTGAGCCATGGGAGTGGGGGGGGGGGGCGGGGGAGCCTTACCTTGTTGGACCGCATGCCGGCCCCCGCCACGGCCTTCTGGTTGTGGACCAGGCTGCACTCCATCACAATGAACTCCTCCAGCTGCTTGGGGTGGCACAAGCTACTGAAGGGGTAGCGCCAGTACGTGTTCCCATCGATCTCAGCAACTGCGGACAAGGGGTGAGGAGAGCCCTGAGGGCCGGGCCGGAGGACACGGGCCCTCGGGGGCGCAGGACAGACATTCCCCGTCACCTCCCATCCCAGCTCCGCCCCCACGTGCCCGTTTTTCCCCCAGCGTCCACAACCTGCTAGCAGACCAAAGAATGGTCAGCCACTGCATGCGGGAGAGGGGGAGGCCCCCCCAGTCTCCGACATGGTCCGTGCACAATCTGCACCTGATCCCCAGCAGGAGATTTCCCGAAAAGGTGGCGCCTTTCCCGCCATCACTCGTGCTCTCCATACGGACCGTATCAAGATCACTTGTGGTTTCTTACCTAGAGACTTTCCATTTCTGTTCACTCTGTGTTAAGGAAAAATTCTAAACCGTTTTGTTTTTTAACTAAAACTAAAAATTTTTAAAAATAAAAGCGGGCCAAAATGAATCAGAATAATTAGCCTTAATAAACCATTCCTCTAGGATGGAAGTTTTCAAATGAGTTTTATCTAAGCTCCAGGAGAGTGACAGGACTAGCTAACCGTCTGCGCGCCGCCACGGCTCCGCTCCATCACGAAAAGCAAATTGCTTTCCACAGCCTGAACGGCTTTCAAATATGCTGAAATGTGGCCATGAGACTTTAAATGAATTAGTCACAAAAATTAAATCAGAGAGCAAACACAATCCAATTTCAGTAAAAGTTAATGGGATGAAACAACTGTACAAAGAAAGATTTTAAGGAATAATAGAAGAGATAATATCTATAAACATTGTCAAATGATAGCAGAGAGCCGTTTTAATCAAATGCTTTCTTCCCAATCCAATGCCCATTCACCTTTCGTAAATATGTTTGGCAGCTATGTTTATAATTTCCATTTTGAAAAATGAGGCTTTTTTCCAAGAATTAAAATTCTGTCATTCAAGGGCATAGTATGAATAGTTTTAACCAGTGGTCCTCAAACTTTTTAAATAGGGGGCCAGGTCCCTGTCCCTCAGACTGTGGGAGGGCCGGACTAGAGTAAAAACAAAAGCTCACACTTGTCTCTGCCCCTCGGCCCATTTCCCATAACCCGGCGGGCCACATAAATGTCCTCAGCGGGAGCATCTGGCCCATGGGCCGTAGTTTGAGAACCCCTGGTTTTAACTATAAAAAACACCAGTTACTGCTCGACCCAGAAGTACAACCTTTAAGACAATTTTTCCCATACCCCCTCCCAAAAAAAGTCTTACTCTGCAGCGTGTTCGGGTCAATGAGGTGGATGGCACTGGTCACTCGGATACAGACACAAATCTGGCTCATGTTTCCAAGGCTTTGGGCCAGTTTTGGCGAGAGACACACCACATTGTCCTGCGTGGAACCAAAAAGCAGCGGAGATGAGTCCCAGATCACAGCCCCCAACACGGTTGTTTCCAAAGTCTCCCGGCCTGAGCCGGCTGGAGAACCCATTCTAAAAACCAGCCATAAAAAGGTCCCCAGCCAGCTTCTCAGAGATCCCTTTTCCTCTGCAGCACGGCTGCAATTTTATGACCGTGTTATTCAGATAGAGAACTGAGAGTCCCTCATCACATTAACGTCTCTATCACACAGCCACACGCCGATATCCTGTAAACACGCAGCAGATCTTTGGCAATTCATAACTTCTCCGAACATCTACGAGAATAGAAATTCAACTCAAGCTAAATTTCTCTCTTATTCTGCCAAGTAAACTGAGCTGTAAAGGACAGATGTAAATGTCTTTCTCAAATACGATTCCCACTGAAATATCTTTTATCTATCTATATTTACATCTATAAAGAGATATACAAAGATACTAGAGAAGAACTAGGAACTGAAACTCCAAAATACCTAATGGTAGAGTTACAGACTTGGAGATCGGTCCAGGCGGAAGGGAGGCTCTTTGAGAACTACAAAAACTCAAACTGACCCCAAGGACCATGCACCTCATTTGTGAGGGAAACAAAACGTCTGATGCATTTCTAGGGTTTTATCCTGGTGCCAGAGTGGGAGCCTTCGGGGCCCGTCTGACACAGCCTCCTCCATTAAACCACAGGCTCTGAGCACGGGGTCTAGGGCCTTCTTATTCCCCCGGACCCCACAGGCCCACAGCCAGGTGGGTGCAAGTCCAAGGCAGCATCAGGGAGAAGGGAGCGTCTGCGGGGCTGGGACTGACAACAACCCAGGAGGCATCTACTGTAAGCTCTGAGCCAGACGTGAGGACTCAGGGACAAAAACTAAATAAAAAAGACCTTTTCACTAGAGAGTGGGAGGAGAGGGGCTGAAAAGCTGCCCCGAGGCCATGAGCTGCAGGAGGAAGACCGTGGCCCCCCCACCCACAGCACTGGGGAGCCACCACGAGCATGAGCATGAGGCAGGTGGACCTGACTTTGAGCCTGCCTTGGGCCCTGGGCACATCCCTCAGCTTCTCAGACCCTCCTCCTCCTCCTCGCCTGTGAAACAGGCACCCGCGTGCAGACCTTCCCGGCAGGGCTTCTTTCTTACCCAAATCCTAAAGGAAGGAGAAGCCTCCCGAACCACAAGCCCGCCATCACTGCCCAGGGGCCTTCCCTGTTCTCAGGCCTATAGCGGCAGGGCCGGGGCTGTTCTCACCAGGGCGGGCCTTTCAGAACCGGGACAGCACCCGGGCTTCCCCCCGCCCAGGCAGCCCCTTCCAGCACAATCTCACAGACACTTCTCCCCCAGCTCCTCTACGAGGGAACTGGAGCAGGCGGGAGTTTCCAAACTACAAGAGGACACGGCGGCGCCTCTCACTTACGTTAGCGGACGCTGAATTCAGATTCAGCCAGATTAATGAAGCGGAGGAAGAGTTACCTTGCATATGGGAACAATTTCCACAGAAAAAGTGCTTTTGTAGTTGTATGTATTGCTGTGAATGTCATGAGAGATCAGTCTCTGCGAAGATTTGGATCTAAAAATTAAAAAAACAAAGAGGTTAATCTTAACCCCCCACAACTGACGAGTCCTTGTCAGTGCAGAGCCCGCCCACCCGGTACCGGGACCCAAACACGAGGGGATTCCGGCGCATCCCTGCGGGGGTCGCCCCTCACAGGCACCTTCTCCTATGGGACAAGACGTTTGGGGGGAGGCGCCAACAGGCCCGCTAAGGCCCCAGGCAGGAGAGGGCACTGGCCGAGCAACAGGGGCCGGCGTGGGCGGGCGAGACAGCGCCCGGATGTGACCAGATGTGAGGGAAGAGTCCGGGCTGTAAACAGCCCTCGGGGCCCACAGTCCTAGAACACGGCGCCCCAGCGTCTCCTGCGTGTGTGTAACACTGAGTGTCTGCATGTGTGAGACGGCCTCGCACAAGAGGAGTGGAGGCTCCGAAGGGCCCCACCCCGCGGCCCCGAGGAGAACCCGCCTGCCTCAGAGCCCAGAGACCCCAGGCCCACAGTGGCTGCAGGTGTGCAGAACCCCCCACCTCCCCTCTCTGGGCTTGAAAAGTCACCACTGAAAAAGAGGGATCAAATAAAAAGCCACTGGGATAATCCGGGCAAGAGACAATGGGGGACTGACTGTGGGGACCGGGGAGGAGCCCAAGTCAGAGGGAACCAGGAGGCGGCAGGTTCTCCATAGAAAGGGCGGGAAGGAGGAAGGGTCTGGGGGAAGGACGAGGACTTTACTTTGGCCACGGCAAGCCTGAGATGTTCTGGGGACTGATGTGGGACAGAGGGAGACAGAGACAGACAGACTCACTCTCTCGGCCCCCACCCCTTCCTTTCCTCCCTCTCTCTCACTGGAATCATCAGCATGGAGATAAAACTGAGCCCACAGGAGACGAGGAGACCGAGGGAGACGCCCCAGGACAAGGGCCCAGGAGGTGACCCCAGCAGCTCCTTTCTCTCCATCCCCTTCACCTCCTCCCTAGTGCTGACCCCCCATCTCTGCGAGCTCCCTCCCCCCGCTCCCAGTATCCTTCCCCAGCACAACCCCCGCTCCTTGTGAGCCCCGCTCCTGGGACTGTCCTTGTGTTCCCAGAGGCGGCTCAGGGCCCAGCACAGGGTGGCACTTAGGTACTACTGGATAACTGATTTACACCCAGAGACGCCCCTGCCCGGCCACGTTCCAGTGGTGGGCATCCCCAGTGCTGACTCCCGCTCCCCATGTCTGTACCGTCCCCCTCCTTCCCGAGCCCCCAACGAGAGCCTGCCTCCACCCTGGGACCCTCCATTCCTGCGACATCCATGTGTCCCTGTCAGCCCGACACCCCCCGCCCCACAGCTTCTCGCTCTGCCCTCCCCTGTGCTGGCGTCCGCAGCCTCGAGGGTCCTCCCACACCCACAAGGTGCTTCAGGGGCAGCCAGGGAGGCCCCGTCTCCCCCACCCCCACCTACCTGCAAGGAACCGTGCACTGCAGAAAGTCCACCATCTTCTGCGCGTGCTGCTTCTGGGCGTAGTAGAAATCCAGGCCATCTAAAAGGAACAGAAAGGCCGCCCTGAAGGGGCTCCCACAGACCCGAGGGGACAAGCACTTCTGTGCATTAACTCCCGCCCAGAGGGAGGGGCTCTGCAGGGCAGGGGGGGAGGGTCAGGGCCAAGCCTAAGCAGGGTCACCGGCCAGCAGCAAGGCCGAAAAGCAAAATTTTAGCCAACTGTGCCGATCTCTGCTTTCTGCCACCAGCGCTACCCCAGGTCAAACAAAGGTCCCTCTTTCAGCTGCGAGGTCCCCCCCGGGCCTGGACTGGCCCATTACAACAAGAGTTCTCCCCAGGAGAGCGGGGCGCCCCCAACAACGGGACCCCCTTGGGGACCGGGTACTCCTGGACGGGGCCGGGCCAGCAGCCCATTGAGAGCAGGCCTGATGCGCAACAGAGGCCTTGCTGACCCGTCTTTAACCATCCAGGTGCTAGGTGGCCGAAGATCCAGATGGCAGCCAGCTTGATTTTGGACAAGTCTCCTGGCCGGTTCTGCCTCAGTTTCCTCACCTGTCAGTTCTATTTACATTCACCAGAACCATGCCCAAAATGCTCCTTCTTCTTAAGCCTTTGGAACACTCTCCTGAGCAAGGCAGCCAAAGTCCCAAACAGGAGCAAAGCTCCTCGGAAGGCTTTCCATCCCCCAGAGCTGACCGAGAAGGCCCCAAGTGCACTAAGGAAGCCCCATGAAAAACGTACTCGCCATCTCCTAACGCTGTCTCTCCATCAATAAGGAGGAGGACAGCCAGACAGCCCTTGCACATTACTGCTTACTCTCTTCTAAATGACTTTTTAAAAGGCGTATTAGAGACAAATCTCTTCCAGCCTATTCTAATTGATGGCAAGCCCTTCAAGGCCTAGGCTTGTTCATGTCTTTGCTCTGTGCTCATCAAAAACGCCCCAAGGCCTCCGAGGCCTCCACAACAAGAACAGCAGGAGATCCCGTGTCATTTCCCAGCCCTCCCCAAGTAAAAAGCGGGTGGAACAATGCTCAAGGGAGCCAACTGGGAACATGAAATGTGGGGCGATCATTAAAATGAAATTTCAAATGTTTAAAATGCAAGAGAACCCGGGACTCACCGTGAATCTCCTTGATCCGGAGGGTGTTCTGGTGCGCTCTGTGTTTCAGGATCAGCTGCTCCAGGTAGTAGAAAGTTTTTTTGTGTAAGGTCTAAATTGAAATCCAAAAATAAAGCTAGATGATTCAACCCAAAACAAACGTTAGAGGTCAAAGGGTAACAAACAAAAAACCCAATTCCGAACGGCACATTCATGTAACTGGACAAAAATAAAATGGCACTAGAGACATCTTGGTAAAAATGTGCTCTGGACTAATATCTGTCTGCCCAGGTTGCATGTACCTTCGGATTCTAATGTTTATTGTGCAACAAGAAAGTGATATTCGCACACATGTATTGTACCTAGACTATATTGTAACACATGTAAAATGTATGGGATTGCCTGTCGTCGGGGGGAGGGAATAGAGGGAGGGGGGGTAAATTGGAAAAATGAATACAAGGGATAATATTATAAAATATATATATATATATATAATAAAAAAAAAAAAAAAAAAAAAAAAAAATGTGCTCTGGAAAATAAGTACTCATGACTCATCAATGCTCATGTCTCAAAAAAGCCCAGGGCCCGAAGACCCCTGTGGGCTGCCAAGCTTGGGAGAAAGGGCGAAGGGCGGGTTCGGCCTCCATCCCTCTCTCCCCGCAATAGCGGCTCTGGGGGACAAGCAGGAGGACCCGGGAGGGGGCGTCTCTGTCAGTCCGCATCATCCTCACCTTTTGCCTGACCTGGACCACGGCCTTCCAGAAATCCTTGGCTTCCACCCGATGGCACGCATCGCACATCTGGGGCTGAACTACGTACTCCACCACGAACACTTGCTGAAGGATGGCACCGTTCAGCACCTGGGGGGAGAAAAAGCACTGTCTTCGTCCCTCTGTCCCCAGAGAAAGCCACTTCCAGCAAAGGCTAAAAGTCTCCTCACCTGTGGCTCCAAGACTTTACATCACATCACAGTCATACCTGAAAGGCCCATAAACCCGAGCTATCTCCTCGTTTCTTTAATTGAAAATCTGTTCACATAAGTACCTTCAGAATGTATTTCATATTAATTAAGGATAAACTACCCAGATTTAACATCCTATATGTAGAAAATGGCAGATTATTTGATCAAAAAGGTAAAAAGACATAGTGATTAAGCCCCAGGATGTCTTACATTAACATTTCAAAGGCTCTGAAATATTCTTAAATTAAAGCAGTTTCACTTGGGAATATTTTCTTTGAAGAAAGATGAGCTATATATAATTCAGCTGTGGAAATGGAGAGGGAGGTGGAAAGAGCAATCTTCAAAAGAAACAAAAGCGTCTCCTAGCTGATGTTTTTATTTGTTAGAAAAAACTGTCAGAAACTAATCTAAGCCTCCATTTTGCCCCCCCCACGTGTTTTCCCTAAGGACCCGCCAAGTGGACCAGTGACCCCAAAACAAGCAGAGAAGGAATAATGATGGAATTAATGAATCAGCCAGGAAAGAACCCTCACTGGTCCTTTTCTGAGCCACATTCGGCGCAGCAGGACGTCGGCCTCCGCTCCGGTCGGCTTCCCCCGCTTACCTCCTTCTGGATAGTCAGCTTGACTTTAAGGCGCTTGGAATGAGGTTCTGTCCAAACAAAGCCAGCTTCAATCAGCCGTACCTTCAATGGGACAAATAAAAAACTAAAGTAAACCATGAAGAACTCTCCCATCTCCCTGGAAAAGAGGAAACAAGCTCAGTAATGCACAAAACCTTACAAGAGGCTCCGAGAAAGGCCAAGGCTTCACCCCTGAGCAGCTACGAGGTTTGGTGGATAGCGTCGGGCCTGGAATCAGGAATATCTAAGTTCCAATTCAGCCTCAGATACTTGTGGATTGTGTGACTGGGGAAATCTCTTAACCCTGTTTGCCACAATTGTCTTTTTTTTTTTCCACAATTCTCATTGGTAAAATAAACTGGAGAAGGAAATGGCAAAACACTGCAGGATCTCTGCTAAAGGTGACCCCCAATGGGGTCACACGGAAATGACTGGACATCAATAAAGGGTCCCCCGAGGGGGGGAAATCACAGGCACTGGGGAGGGACTGGGGTACAGGGTCACCCTGCACAACATCATCCTGGGGTTTCCTCTGCTTTTCTCAGAGCTCTGATTCTTACCCCCTTGGGCAGAGGCCCCGGGGTGCTCCCACGTGCTTCACATGAAGCATTCCGATCACCCTAAGTCAAGAGCCTTTGGTCACCATTTTCAGCTCTGAAATTCATGGCTAGCTACTTCCTGACCAAGCTAAGACATAGTGTTAAAATCCGGATTTGCAATCACATGCAGCACTGACAGTTTCTGCTGAAAAAAGAAGGAAGAAGAAAGAAAAGGGGGACTTGGGGGGAGGAAAGACCACGAAATATCCATGTGCCAATCCTCTGGGAGTGAAGCAGTTCTGACAAGCTTGGGGGCTCTCCAGAACCCTCAAAATGAATTCTGGCTATTGAAGCAAGCAATTAAATGAAATTAGACTTCATTTAATAAAAGTTATATTTAGGAGCAGCTAGTTAGCACAGTGGAGAGAGCACCAGCCCTGAAGTCAGGAGGACCCAAGTTCAAATCTGATCTCGGACACTTAACACTTCCTGGCTGTGTGACCCTGGGCAAGTCACTTAACCCCAACTGCCTCAGCAAAAAAAAAAAAAAAAAAAAAGAGAGAGAGAATAAAAGTCGTATTTAAAAATCAAGACCAATTTTGCCTCTTGTCTTCTCTTAATTTTATCATCTCTATGATATCTTAAATGACCAGTTCAAGTCTCCAATGACACCCAAATGCAATAGTTGTCCACCAATTCCAACCTCAAATGTCCCTCTTGGCTTGGCTAGCTCTCCTGCTAATCCCTTCAAAAACTTTGCGCATTTGTTGTTTTATGGCACTACTTGTATATACATCGGTGTCATATTCTCTTTAAAATATAATGTTCTGTTGAGGTTTTCTTGGGGTCTCTGGAGCAGCCTTCGTTTCAGTTCAGTAATCACCCCAAATGCAGCCAGGGGTTAAAGGCCAAATCCTTTATTGTCTCCTTCACTTGGGACTTGGCTAGTTTTTCTGGAAGCCTTCCGGATCTTGGTTTCAGTGAGAAGCGAAGGGGGACAGCCCACCGCCACTTTTCTGGCTTCCCTAGTTCTGATTCTGGCTGAGTTTGTCCCATGCTCTCTCATCATTGGTGTGACTCTTGTGGTACTTTTAAGTACTTAGTACATGTACTGAGCTAGAGAACTGTTAAATAACCCTTGTCTCTATCAATTCCACCGACGTAGCACCTTGTTTCAAGTTCTGGCCCATAACACATTGGGGTAGGTCAGTATTGCAGAGGACAGAATGCTGGTCCTGAAGACAGGAAAAGTTTAAATCCATCCTCAAATAATAGCTACGTGAACCTGAGCAAGTCACTTAACCCGTCTGCCTCAGTTTAGTCAAGAGTAAAATGGGAAAAGTACCAGCACCTACTTGAAGGAATTATCGAGGACCAAATGAGCTATTTATAAAACACTCAGTACAGTGGCTGGCATGTAGTAGGTACTTTTAAAATGCTTATTCCCTATAATAATAGATTATAGTTATAATTGTCTATAAAAAATGATAAGCTGATTGCTTTCAGAAAAGCCTGGAAAGACTTCCATGAACTGAGGCTGGATAAAGTGAGAGAATATTATACATAGTAATAGCAAGTTTGTAGAATGATCAACTATGATGGGCTTGGCTCTTCTCAGCAATACGGAGATCCAAGACAGTTCTACAGACTTCAGATAGAAAATATCAACCACATTCAGAGACAGAACTATGGAGACTGAATGTAGATCAAAGCATAGTGTCCCCTCTCTCCCTGTTTGTTTTGTTTTGGTTTTCTTTTTCTCTCTCATTTTTTGCTCTTTAATCTGATTTTTCTCATACATCACAAATGTGGATGTTTAAAAGGATTGTATGCATATACAATATACCAAACTGTTTGCTCTCTTGAGGAGGGAAAAGCTAAGAGACGGAGAAAAAACTCTAAAACACAAAATCTTACAAAACTGAATGGTGAAAACTATCTTTTTGCATTTAGAAAAAAAATTTTTAAATGTTTATATTCCTACTTCTCCCTTTCCATCCCCATCGCTCTGCTAGAAACTCCGGCGTCTGCTCGTGTCAGGATTTGGGAGGCCTCCTTATCACGGCGATTCCTTTCCATCTGTTCTCAGGACAGCAACACAGCTGACATTCCCTTGTGGGTCCACTTCACAGTTTTCATGCAACAGCTTCTTCCCCCTTATTGGGATGGAGCTGTCTTTGTCCCGTACGACATCTGTCTCTGCTGACCCTTTTTTCTCTGGCACTGATGTGGCTCCTGGTGGAGCTAGAAGAATATCTAACCTCAGAGCCCATGGCTCATGAAGCCTGCTTGTTTCCTGTCGGGAGCTGGAAAATTTCCTTTAGCTGAAGTGACACTTAGTGTCCAGCCCAACTGGGGGTCTCCTGGCTCACTTCCCACAACCTCCACACGAAAGGTGGCCAAGCTTCTCCAAGTCTTGATCTGAGCCTGACTTCCCAGCATGCTTCTTGCCTCCTACCTTTGCCTGCTCCTTCAGCTGGGACATCTCAGGTCCTGCATCTGCTTACGAATTACTGGACAAACCCAGCCTTCAGGGGAGCTGTGTAGAGCTCTGCGCCCTATGTCCTTCTTAACACCTCTGCCCCCTTTTGCACAAGAGGAGCAGGAAACACTACTGACGGCAGTTTTATATTTTCACCTGCGTGGCCTTAATCTAAGTCTCTCTGTACTTGGCCAGGCCACTCTCCAGGGAGCAGAAAGCCTGACACTGGAACCCCACAAGCCTTGGGGGAGAACCTACCAGAGCTTCAGCACTGCTCAGGCAGCTTTTGAAAACCTCAAACCTCCTCCCACTGTGACGAGCCCTGAAAGTGGAAGAAGGGACTCCCATCCAGAACAATTTTCCTTTTAAAAAATTTCCATGAGAAAGCTTGTAATTATAAATATGAGAAAGTGGATAAAAGCTTGATGAGGCAAGGTTTGTGCAAACAATAAAAATGAGTTTAATGATCCTTAGCCTTACATGACATGAATTTCTTTTAACCTAAAAGAGCTTTTATAAATTCAGCTTTGATGGAAAAGAGCAAATCTATAAAATCTGACGATACTTAAGCTACTACTGTTACCTACTTTGCATAATGCAAATGGACAAAGATGCTGGACTGAGTTGAAAGGTCACCGAATGCTGCCATAATTTATAAAATTCCATTCATTAAAGGATGCATGAACTGCTTTCTTAATAAGCATTTCCAGCAAAAAGGTTCTATAGGCATTACTGATAAATATTCTCATTAGTAATTTTAACATGAAAGGTTTGATTTAAATAATAATTAATTCAAACATCTTGAACTCACTCACGTAACCAGAGAACTAAGTGATTTATAAGTTTAAAAGGCACATAAGTGCAAATACATGCACAAACACACAAGTATTTTGCTAAAAAAATTTTAAATTACATTCTGCTTTTCCTTTTGGCTATTTTGGTACTTTGTAAAGAACCATACAAGAAAAAAGTCAAATCCCAGCAAATCAGAAACCAATCTGTACCAATTTTTTTTTAATCTTAAAATTTCTTCATTTTCTTCCAATTTATCCCCTGCTATCAAGGTCTGATCTTTATACCAAGTTCTAGAAGATAATTAATCTACCTTACTTAGAGAAGCCTTGATTTTTTTCAAACACAAAGTAAGAAGTTCCCTTGATTCTAAGGCACACTGTATCCATGTTCCTGGTGGCTGGAGATATCTAAGGAAAAACAAAGAGAGAGTAAAAACTATGCATGAACAGTCAAGTATACACAGGACAATCAGCTGAACCATTTAGAACAATTTCTATTGCCCAGGATAATTCAATCTGCAAGTTGTTAACCAGGTTAACAAAAAAAGTCTTATTTTTTTAATATTAAAAATCTCATGATTTATGCATGTACTTATTAAAAACCCAATGAGAGGTCATCTGATTTATTTTGTATAAATATATAACACAAATTTCATTTTGCATTCATTAAGAGAGTGTTCCCAAGTAGGGTTCCTAGACAATCTCCTTTCTAAGATGTGATTTTTTAAATCAGAGTGAGAACTCTCACCACTGCCACTGACCACTGCCCCTCTAGTTATAGGCTGGAGAAGGGCTATGTCTCTGTCCAACCTGTGCAGAAGCTTCTCTCCAGCTGGCTGGGCTAATTCTCCAGCTACCTGCCAGTTGCCAGGTCAGACACATCCATGAGGATGCACTCCAAGTCTTGCCAGGTCACGGGCCAGGTCAGACCCTGGCAGCTCCCAAGGCTAGCCCGGGGTTTCAGTTTAACATCGGTGTGTCCACATCACCATGACAGCCACGGGAGTGTCTGAAGCTTGTGGGATTAGTGAGCAAAGCCAGGCTGTCCTAACGCTGACCTCGTCCCTGGGAAGTCTCCTTCTCCTACAGGCTCCCCCCAACCTTGGCACACCTGCCTCATCAGGACCCTTAGCCTTCTAACTGAGGGCCCAGCCATGAACACAACTTTCAATGAAGCAGAGCAGAGGAGAAAGATCTGCAACAGCCCCTTCCCCACCCTGCCCTCATTCTGGATTTGTGGGGTTTCTCTACCTTGTCACTCCCCTCCCCTCCCTCCCAGCCAGTCCATCCTCTTCCAAGTCTCGCATCCTCCCTCAAGCTTTCCATTTGTGAACTGGGTCTTCCTTTTGATTGGAAGCTCCCAGGGGACAGGGACTTGCTTTTTTGTATCTGTATTGCCGGCACTTAGCAAATGCTGGCATTTGTTGACTCACATCTAACTCTTATGACCCCATTTGGGGGTTTTCTTAGCAAATGCTGGAGTGGTTGGCCATTTCCTAATCCAGCTCATTCTAGAGGTAAGGCACCCAGGGTTAAGTGACTTGCACTTGTATCTGAGGTCAAATTTGAGGGTTAATCTTCCTGACAGTGAGCCCAGTACTCTCTCTATCCACTAAGGCCACCACCAGCTGTCCTTATAATAGGTATTTAATAATAATATATAGGAAGGAAAGTTAAGTGTGTTTTTAAGTACTTAACACATATACAAAATACAAATATTTATATTAAAGATAAAAATTCAACTGTATCCAAACTTAATGTTGATTCTTTTCATTTCACTCAACTAGTAAGAAAAAACTCAAACCAGTGGTAATAACTACATTATTTCTTTTATTTTTATCTCTCCTTGGCATTAATCAATTTCTTAAAAACACCTACAGAAAAGCCATCCTAACAAGGAACAAATACCTTTATAATGATCTTATTTATTTCTTAAGAACTAGAAAACATTGTAATATTTGGGACTCGCAAATATTTGCCCAAACTTGGAGCTCGTCTCACTCCAGATCCAGGCTAGGTAGGGATCCATAAAAGGCCCAAGAAATCATTTGCTTAATCAATCGAAGGTGGTGAGGGGCTGAAAGCTGGATACAAAAACCTCCCACTGCTTGAGTTCTCTAAGTTGATAATTTTATGTGGGCCTCAAAGTTCCCCACCCCTGCCCTAAATGAAAATCGGAATATAAAATAAACTGAAATGCCATACCTTTCACACTGTTTGCAGAAGTTAATTGAAACTTGTTTGGGGATCCCCTCACTAATGTCCACTTGTGTCCTCAAACAGGCTACACACATGTTGGCTGGATTGGGGGGGATGGGGACACCGCACTCGCAGCACAGGCTTAAATAAATGGAACAAAATTAAGCAAATTTTAGATTTCTGAAATGGGACAGTGACAATACATCCTCCTAAGAGCTCAGGGTACACTAAAAGTTTTAATTTGTACTTTGACCTTCTTTCTGATAACTTTTCCTCAAAAATTTTTAGATACATTGCATTCATTATATATTGGGATTGACTGAGAGTAGCTACCTACAATCATGTCTTAGGATGTTTCCCCTAAGGTGTCATTTCATTCTACAATCCAAGTGTAAAAATGCACTCAAAGGAAAAAATTACTTAGGGAAATAGTACTATATATCTACGTTATCTTATTTATGCCATACATAGCTTTGTGTTTATAAATATATGTGTACAGTCTCATAAGAGTGCAAGCTTTTTGAGAAGAGTTGTATCTTTGGACTCTTTATATTTCCAGTGTTTAATATAGTGCTTGGTACACAGTAGGCATTTGATAAATAATTATAGAACTGAACTGTATAGGTAGGAGAGGTATAAAATCATATTTTATATCATCCCATTTTTAAGATTGGCAAACTGAGGCACAAACATTACTTGGATCATCCAAAGGCACATTTAAAAGCTAGAATGTAGAATTCAAGCTCTGGTGCCAGACCTGGGAATGATACTGGTCAGTTTCCTGGTGAATAACAATTATTTAATATATCAATCTGGCCATTAAAGTTCTGCTGGGTTCTCGTCCTGGTTTTTTCCTGTTGGGGTCTCATTTTCCATACAGTATTTGCATCTTTAGCAATGGGCTGAGTCTTGGGCCTGAATAAGAAGCCTAAGCCCGGATGCCACAGTTCTCACTGCCAAACACTTTCTGAAGATCTTTTAAAAACTCCAGAGTGAACATCGGACCAATGGGCACCCGAGCAGAAACCACAAAGAGGCGAGGCGGCTAGTCATCCCGACTCCCAGCCTGGCCATGGCAGCCAATCGGGACCCACAGCAGACGAGCTCATCGCTCACTATGGAAACCAAAAATTACTCGTAAATAGTTTGGTGCCCAAAGACAGAGGCAGGGCGGGCGCTCGCAGCCGGCGAAGCAACTGAGCTGGGAGTCCAAAGTCCGCATCCAGTGAAACAGACCGGGTGAAATTGACAGAGAAATTGACACGACAAAGACGCCGGTAACTCACACGCAGCCTGGGCTGCTCGCCGCCGGGCCCTTCAGATACTCCATGGTCCAGAACGCCCTGAAAAAGGGAAGGGGGTGAAGCGCACTCTTTGCCCCTCTCCCCCCCCCCCCCCCCGCTAGAAAAGATCCCCTCCCTTCCTCCCAGTCTCGGGCCTCTAGCTCGAGCCATGCCCCACGAGATCCCCCACCCCCTCGGGCGCGGGCCGTTAGGACCCCCGGGGAGAGATGAGTGCCCGGAGGGCTCAGGAAGGGCCCGAGCCGTCCCGCCAGGCCCTAGGTCTGGCTGCCAGCGCACGAGGGATCTGGCCCGAGCTGGGCTGCCGGGGGTGGCCCCGAGCCTCAGTTTCCTCCTCCGTAAAACGCGGTAGGGCTCGATGGCCGAACTTCCGCGAACCCGAGACCCTACGACATCAGGATGAGCTTTCTCCTCCCCACGGGGGAAGGGGCCTCGAGGGTCTCGCTCAGCTCGCGACCTATGACTCCTCGCTCGGGCCTCAGCCCCGTCCCCGACCTCTCGGTGCCTCAGTTTCCTACTCTGTAAGGGAAGAGGAATCCCAGTCCTTCCCCGGCCCGACTCTCCTGACCTACCGCCCAGGGGACGAGTCACGGCCCGGAGCCCCCCACCCGTCCTGGGACTGCCCTGCTCTCCCACGTTCTTCCCCAGAACTGACCCCGATCCTGCACAGGTTCCTCACACGCGGCACCGGCACTGCCGCTTCCGGGAAGAAGATCTCGCGAGAGAGAGTGCATGAGACCTTACGGGAGTCTGTGTTTTCTTAAAGAGGCAAGTGTCAGAAAAAGAGAACGAAAGGAAAGGAATAGGGGAGATACTGGAGGGCGAAAGGGGTGTCTCCCTCTGTAGTCAAGAGCCACATACTCCCCCAGTCCTAAACTTAGTGGCTGCTATAGCGTTATCCCTAGCAAGAACCTCAGAGCCGTTTGATAGATGAGGGAATAGAAGACCAGGGAGCTGGAAGATTTTTTTTCTCTTTAAATGTTTTATTGATCGGTTTTCTTTGCATCCCCAGCGTTCTGCTGGCATACCGTAGGTGCTTAACAAATGCTAATTTTACTTATTAAAGCTCTCTGTCACTTCCCAGCGACTTCGCGACATCCCCCAAGGAAGCCTTCCCGTAGAACAAATAAGAACAAAAGACAAATTAACCCGTTTGTGTGTCTAAAATTGTTTGCCTAAAAACTGGAAACTGAATAAGTGGCTGAATAAGTTAGATATATGAATGCTATGGAATATGTTCTGTTAGAAAAGATCAGCAGGATGGCTTTGGAGAGACTTACCTGAACTGATGCTGAGTGAAGTGGAAAGGGATCATTGTACACAGCAACAACAAGATTGTAAGGATCAACTGTGAGGGACTGGGCTCTTTTCTACAGTGAGGTGATTCAGACCAATTCCAATAGACCTGTCCTCAGAACTAAATTGTATGAACACTGGCCACTGCACTGATTAGAGTTCTGAAGAAAGTGACTTTTCCAAGGTCACTACAGATAAATGAGTGAAAGGAAGGTAACCAATTTTTTTCCCCTGAGGCAATTGGGGTTAAGTGACTTGCTCAGGGTCACACATCTAGGAAGTGTTAAGTGTCTGAGGCTGGATTTGAATTCAAATCCTCCTGACTTCAGGAAATTGGAGTTCAAATATGATCTCAGACTCATCAACTCCCAAGGATTTAGTTACGATATCTATGCTAACAATTCTCCCATCTATCCTGTCATAATCTCTTGACCTCCAATCCCACACCTCCAACTTCCTTTCAAACATTTAAAATTGGGTATTCATGAACATCTTAAACTCAGCATGTCCAAAACTGAATGCAATCTATTTCTTCCTGAACCCTTTCCTCTTCTACCATCTTTTTTATTGTGGAGGGCAACACTACTTCCCAGTCCCTCAGGCTCCCAATTTAGGAATCATTCTGGACTCTTCACTCTCTCTCCTCTCCATATCCAAGCTATTGCCAAAGCTTATCCATTTCACTCCTATATCATCTCTTGTAGAATTCACCTCTACAGTATCTACTGTATATTTCACCACTACAGCATCTCTTGTAGATTTAATCTCTACACCATTTCTTGTAGATTCCATCTCTATATCATCTCTTGTAGATTTCACCACTACATCATCTCCTGTAAATTTCACCTTTGTAGTATCTCTTATAAACTTCACCATTACAGCATCTCTTGTAGGTTTCATCTCTATATCATCTATTATAGATTCCACTTCTATATCATCTCTTATAGATTTCATCACTATATCATCTCCTATAAATTTCACTTTTGTAGTATCTCTTGTAAATTTCATTGTAGATTTCATCTCTACAGCATCTCTTGTAGATCTCACCACTACATCATCTCTTGTGAATTTCACCTTTGCAGTATCTCTTGTAGACTTCACCACTACACATGTCCTGTAAATTTCACCTTTGTGGTATCTCTTGTAAATTTTTTTTTTTTTTTTTTTTTTTTTTTTGAGGCTGGGGTTAAGTGACTTGCCCAGGGTCACATAGCTAGGAAGTGTTAAGTGTCTGAGACCAGATTTGAACTCAGGTCCTCCTGAATTCAGGGCTGGTGCTCTATCCACTACGCCACCTAGCTGCCCCCCTCTCTTGTAAATTTCACCGCTATATCATCTCTTATGGATTTCACCATTACATCAGCTCTTGTAAATTTCACTTCTGCCACATCTCTTGTGCATTTCATCTCTACTGCATCTCTCAGATTTGCTCCATTCTTTACTCTGACACTGCCCTCTCATCCCATCACACTTGGTCTACTGGAATAGCTACTGGTGGGGTCTACCTGCCTCCAGTCTCATCCCACTCTAATCCATCCTCTACTCAGCCACAAAAGTGAT
Organism: Sminthopsis crassicaudata; assembly: GCF_048593235.1. NCBI lineage: Eukaryota > Metazoa > Chordata > Mammalia > Dasyuromorphia > Dasyuridae > Sminthopsis > Sminthopsis crassicaudata. The sequence goes on along the minus strand of NC_133619.1, from coordinate 18,577,423 downwards.
TTTCCCAAAGTACAAATTCAATCAATTCATCCCTTTCAGTAGTTCCTTATTACCTCCAGAATCAAATGCCAAAAAAAAAAAAAAAAAATGCTCTATTTGACATTCAAAGCCCTTCATAATCTGGCTTCTTTTTACAATATTCTTAAACCTTACTGATCATCATGTATTCTTCAATCCAATGACATTGGACTCCTGGTTGTTCCACGACATGATGCTCCATCTCTCAGCTGGGGCTTTTTCTCTGGCTGCCCTTCATGTCTGGAATGCTCTCCATCTTTCTCTCTGATTTGGTTTCCTTTAAGTCACATCAAAACTTCACTTTCTACAGGAAGCTTTCCCCAACCCTTCTGAATTCCAGAATTCTCTGTTAATTACATCTTATTTGACATACCTTGATCATATTTGTTTGCTTGTCTCCTCTTTAATTATTAATTCCTTAGATTATTAATTATTAATTAATTCCTTAGATTATTAATTATTAATTAATTCCTTAGATTATTAATTCCTTAAGGGCAGAGATGGCTTTTGCCTCTTTTTTGTATCACCATTGCTTAGCAAAGAATCATACAACTAAAAGGCACTTAACATTTACTGGCTGACCTCAGTTTTTCCATCTGTAGAATGAGGGAATTAGATGGCATGATTTCCGAAGTTCTTTTCAGCTTTAAATCTTTGAGTCTATGCATCTTTCCCATAAGATCTCACACACACACACAAAAATTATCACATGATATTTTATATCTGGAAATCTGTGCTCTCCTTATTCAGCTTAACTCCTGGTACCGAAGAACTAAATGTGTCTTCTCTAAACTCTCTGTCTCCCAGCACATAGCACACACAGTAGGTTCTTGGTATTGAGTATCTAAGTGCCACAGTGCCCTCCAGCCTGGACTCAGGAAGACCTGAATTCCAATACAGCCTCAAACACTTATTAGCTGTGTCACTCTGGGCAACTCATTTGACCCCTGTTTGCTTCAGTTTCCTCAACTATAAAATGGGAACCCTGGAAAAGGAAATGGCAAACTACTCCAGAACCTTTGGGGTCGTGAAGAGTTAGACATAACCAAAAAAATGACTTAATAAATAAAGGCATTTTATGTTGAACCCCATTTTTTCACATAACAAATGAAGTTCAATTATCTCAAAGCCTTCTTCCAATTCTCTTTGGTTATCCCACTTTTGCTAAGCTGTGACTGGTGGCAAGGTTTTTGTTTTTTTTTGTTTTTTTGTTGTTTTTATTTTTCCTCATTAAGCTAAAATCTGCTTCTATTCAATTTGCCCAATTTTCTCCTAGGAGAATAATCTAAATCCATCATCCACTTGACAGTCATCTCAGTACTTAGGAATGTGGAGTTAGTCTATATACATATCCAGTGTGCTATAAATACCACATAGGAGATTGGAAATAATGTAAGTCTGGCCAGCATTGTATTAATACAACAATAAAATCCAAATAGACAAGATATATACATTTGGAGGGGAATAACATCACAAAAAATTAGAGACAAATGGAAAATCATATCTTTTATAATTATGAATAGAGAAAATTTTTGTGAACAGATTAATAAAAGACAAAAAATAATAAAAGCCAAAATAGAAAATATTTATTAGTTATTACTAAAGTTTTGCACAAATGAAATTGATGGTAAATACAGTGCTTGGCATAGAGTAAATACTTAATAAATATTGATTGATTAATATAGTTAGAATCAGAATCAAATATAGGAATGGAGAAAATTCTGACACCCAAAATATACCAGAATTTACAAAAATCTAAAAAGTTAATAATCAATCTCCTGTACATAGATGGTCAAGAAATGTGAATATTTTTCAAAAGAATTATAAATTATAAAAAAAATCTACCTGAAAACTGGTTCAAAATAACTAATATTTTGATACAACAAAATAGCAAAGAAGGTAAAATCTGGGGAATCTCCTTGTTGTAAGGGCCATGGGGAGATGGGCACATTAATTCATTACTGGTGAAGTTGGGAATTGGTTTAACCATTTTGGAAAATAATTTGAAATTATGCAGAATAAGTTACAAAATTATGAATAGCCTTTGCATCAGGCATTCCACTACTGGGACTATCTCCCAAATAGGTTGTTGAAAGTAATAAAATGCTCACAAATAAAATTATTCATAACATTATTATGATTAAAAAAAAAAAACAGGGCAAAATATGTGCCCAACAACTCAAGAATGGCTTAAATAAAGTGTTATATATGTGTGGGAATATTACTGCAGAGTACTAAATGAGGAATATGAGGAATTCAGAGAAACATGGGAATATATGTATGGAGTGATGCAGAATAAATAGACCAGAATCAAAGAACAATATATATGACTACAACAGTGTACATAAAGTTGACCTTGAGAGACAACAAAACTGGTCAATTGTGATGATCAATAGATCTCAAAGTTAAAGGACACAATTTTCCTCTATTAATAAATCAATAAATTGTGATCAAGGAATGTGTTTTGAATCAGGACTTCTCTGGGAAAATATTGGAAAGATACCATTGTATCAAAACAAAAAAGTATTCACAAAGCTGAGTAGTTTTATAAAGTGGTAAAAAAAAAAAAAATGCCCATAAATGCAGTTATCAGCTCAATCATTTACCTAGGGTTAGAGGACCTTGAGTTGTAAATATTAATGGTTTTGATCATGATAAACAAGAAAGCAAATTATTAAGTTATTATCAAGTAGTATTCATTTTTGTGATATATTATTATTTCTAAAGATTGAAGTGGTCTGAAGAGGATACTCATCTGCATATTTTAGAAACCCTATTAATTTTTACAGGTTCAATTTCCAAGGACAATTGAGATAGCTGATTAGAGTAAAATCTGATTATTTGTAATTCATACTAATGGATGGAAGTGCAAGGGAAGGAAAACACCAACTAACTGCCTCAGGAACTGATGGGAATTACTGAAAAATCCAGAATTTAATCAGCAACTCTTTATTACACAGTTTTATAACTTTCAAGGACTCAAAGTAATGCTTGTCTAGCATATCCTTTACCACCATGTTTTAATAAATAAATAATAGCAGATTACAATTGGTACATTAAATATATATAAATTGAGGTAAGTTGGTATAGTGGAAAGAACTGTGAAGTGGGCTGAGTATTGAAGTCAGTTGTTCTGGATTTAAATCTTGACTCCTCAGTGCTTACTACTTACTAAGACTGTTGGTATAGCTTACTCCCCTAGTTCACAGTTTTTTCTGAAAACTGAAGGGACTAAACTAGATGGTCTCTATGCTTCCTTCCAGCTCTTAAAAAAAAAAAAAAAAAAAAATCCACAAGGCTTCCAAAGCACTTGAAAAGTTTATTTTGCAGTATTTTGAGCACTGCTCCATAAGGCAGTACTGATTAGTAATATGAGTATATATTCCAAACATGGATATGAGAATACTTAAAAGAGTTCTTTAGCAAGATTTTATTGTTGTACTTTGTGAGAATTATCACCGACTGATGACATATAGTGCTGGAGTGTTTTGAGTAAGAAAAAAGTGGGGAGGAGAGAAAATATTTTCTAAAAATAGCCTTCCTTGGTAGCCGGGGCAATTCATTTAACTCTGTTTGCCTCAGTTTCCTCATCTGCAAAATGAGCTGGAGAAGGAAATGCCAAACCCCTCCAGTGTCTTTACCAAGAAAACGCCAAATGGGGTCACGAAGAGTTAAATACAACTGAGCAACAAATAACAACATATATCTTAAGAGAGTCCCCGCAACTGGACAGATGAATTAAATAGGAAATTGAAAGCTGGCTGGATCATATTTGAGAAATTTCAGTGAATTTTTTCTTTTAATAAATATATAATACTAAAATTTTAATAAAAAAACTTATCATTTCTACATTCACCAGATCCACTGCATCTGTCTCCTTTTCTTCAATTACACATTACCTCTTACCTAGATATTGCAAGAGAATTCTAATTCCTATTTTAAATTCCTTCCCCACTCCATCACATCCTACACACAGCTAGAAAAATAATTTTCCTTAAACATAGATCGGACCATGTGATTTCCCTTCAGCTCCAATAGCTTCCTGTTGTTAATTCAACGATACAAGATACAGATTCCCTCTGTTTATTAATAATATGCAATGTTTGCATAGCACTTGAGGGTTTGTAAAGAGCTTTGTAAATATTATTTAATTTTACCCCACTACAACCCTAGAAGCAAAATGCTATTATTTCCATTTAATCGATGAAGAAACCGAGGTAGAAAGAGTTTAAATGATTTGCTCAGGATCACACAGATAAGTAACTAGGTGAGTGATTAAATCCCTGTGCAACATTGCTATTTTTTATTTTTAAATTCTATGCAATTTGGCCCCAACACAACTTTCCAGGTGCAATGGACATTGCTCCTCCTCCGGAGTCCAGCCACATCTGCCTCTTCTCTTCCTGGTACTCAAAACTCCATTTCCCATCTTTTTGCTTTTGCACTGACACTCCCCCCATTTTTATAATGGAGACTGCCTTCTTACCCCCACCTCCCGAATCCTCTCTCTCCCCCTTTAAAATGCAGGCTTTGTCTTCCACACAAACCTTTTTCTCATTCTATCAATTGCTAGTGTTCTCCCTTATTCTAAACCGCCTTGGATTCAGCTACTTTGTATATATTTATGTCTATTAACTTTATATTTATTATTTATATAATCTATGTATACTTGTAATTCAGAATTAGAATTTTCTTTTTAAAAATAACCATAGAATGTGAGAATTAGAATATGTTTCTCTTCAGTAGGGGAAACCCTATCTCTTGCTTGAAATCAGTGCCCCACAGCAGGAGGTGTTAGCCCCAGCAAAGAGCTCATTTTCACCCCTAGGGCTAGGGGTTCTTTCTCCTGCCTCCTCCCCTCCAGCATGAAATCTGAAACATGTCACAAAGTCATGGCACATCACAAAATGAACATGGTTGGGAAGCCCAGAATTAAGCAATGGATTCAGCCTCTTGTAGCATCACCTTCTTGGTAAGTGTTTATTGGACAATCTGCAGACCATAATGAGACATTAATAAACATTTATGAATAGAAAACACAGAGCATGTCACCCACCACTGAGTCAGTCATTCCGGGATCCCTGAATCCATAACGGGACCTTTGGTTACAGAACTGAGTCCTGGGGATACCAATGAAGGATCCTGAGCCCACGTAACATTTTTCTGTGGATGTCCACTGCGGGCTGACTCCATCAGCTGCCCCATCAGTTATGACCTCCATCCAATCACCTCCAATCCACAGTACCGGGTGAACAATCAAAACAATGGACTTAGCTTAGCAAAAAACAGATTGGGTTCAACCAATCCTCGGCTATATTCATTGAGTTTCCACAGGAAACTTCCAAGAGGATAAGTGGTGGCCCAGAAAATGATTTTTATTCATGAGTTGTTGTCCTGCAGCCACAAACCCTCAGTCTCCATGTAAAAAATACATCTAGCTTTAAGTACTTTGGTTTCCTGTTCCAGGAAAGATCAGACCCATTTTCTTCCTAGAGTTATAATGGCAAGGAATTGAAGAAACTGGGGAATATTTCAATAATAAATAGCAGCTACTCTGATTTGATGACAAATATTGCCACATGCTGTACTCCAAAGGGCAATCTCCATCCTGCAGGAGAAATGACTAATTGTCTTCCGTTTCACTGCAAAAAGGCTGCTGACAATGTCTTAACCTTTCAGCAGAGATCTGTGCCCAGAGGACAGCATATTCTAGCTTCATGAAAAGTTTCTAGATGTAAAATAAAAAAGGAATTTTTAAAAGACAGATAATTTTATGGACAGATGGCCAGGCCTGGAGGCAGGCCTCGTCTTCCTGAGTTCAAATGTGGCTTCAGACACTTACAAGTTTTGACCATATACAAAAGTCACTTAACTTTTTTTTTTCCCCCTTAGTTTGCTTATCTGTAAAACCAGCTGGAGAAAGAATAACAAATCACTCTAGTTTCTCTGCCAAGAAAACCACAAATGGGGTCATGAAGAGTCAGAAATGGCTGAAAACTAAACAACAACAAAAATGTTAGAATACACCTTTTAAAAAACTATGGAAAACACATTTAGTTTCATATGCAATCCTTTCTTATTCTTTTTACACTGAAATGTATGCATTTGTTGATGATTTGTTGTCAATAAACAACAAAAAAAGTTTTTAAAAGTTTCTGAATGTTGCAATAGAGGATCCCAGATCAAATATTTTCAGGCAGGCAGGTGGTACAGTGGTTAGGACTTAGGTCTTGAGTCAGAAACATCTCAATTCAAATGTAGCCTCAGACACTTAAATAGCTTTATGATCCTAAAGACCAAAGTCACTTAACCTATGTTTGCCTCAAGTCTCTCTTCTATAATATGGGGATAATAATAAAATGTCCCTCACACGGTGGTCGGGAGAATCAAAGGAAATTATATTCACACAGAGCTTTGGAAGTCTGTCATTATCTATTAAGGTTTCTTTATGATGAAGGTATTCTAAATACTGCAATTTAAAGAAGATTACTCTTTCGTGTTTGAAAATTCAGGATGGAAAACAGGAAAATTAGTATCTACATTGTACCTACTACATACCAAGTATTGTATTAAATGCTTTACCAATATTATCTGGTTTGAGCTTCCCAACAATACTTAGAAGTATGTGCTATTACCCCTATTTTATGGGTGATGAGAAAATAGATAGAGATATAATGATTTTTCCAGGGTCATCTAGCTAGTAAGTATCTGAGGCTGAATTTGAATTCAGCTCTTCCTGATTCCACTGAGTCAGGTAGCTTCCTAGATCAGATTGAAAGAAAGAGTATGTCGGACACCAATGGATATTAAATGAGAGAAAACTCGGAGATGATCAGGCTCACAGAATTACAGAGTTTGAAGGGCCTTTTCTAGTCTAGGACTTCTTACCTTTATTTGTATCCTGGACCACTCTGGCAGACTAGGAAAGTCTATGGATCCTTTCTCAAAATAAGATTTTTAAATGAAAATAACAAATATAAAAGATTATAAGGAAATTAATTATATGGAAATGTAGTTTTCTAAAATGTTTGTATCAATATCCTAAGGAAATGGTCTATAATTTTCTTTCTCTGTTTTGGCTCTTCCTGGTTTAGGTATCAGCACATTTGTGTTATAAAAGGAATTTGATATCAAAGGATATGAACAGACAATTCTCAGAGGAAGAAATTGAAACTATATCCACTCACATGAAAGAGTGTTCCAAATCACTATTGATCAGAGAAATGCAAATTAAGACAACTCTGAGATACCACTACACACCTGTCAGATTGGCTAAGATGACAGGAACAAATAATGATGAATGTTGGAGGGGATGCGGGAAAACTGGGACACTAATACATTGTTGGTGGAGTTGCGAAAGAATCCAGCCATTCTGGAGAGCAATCTGGAATTATGCCCAAAAAGTTATCAAACTGTGCATACCCTTTGACCCAGCAGCGCTACTACTGGGATTATATCCCAAAGAAATACTAAAGAGCGGAAAGAGACATATATGTGCCAAAATGTTTGTGGCAGCTCTTTTCGTAGTGGCTAGAAACTGGAAGATGAATGGATGTTCATCAGTTGGAGAATGGTTGGGTAAATTATGGTATATGAAGGTTATGGAATATTATTGCTCTGTAAGAAATGACCAGCAGGAGGAATACAGAGAGGCCTGGAGAGACTTGCATGAACTGATGCTGAGTGAAATGAGCAGAACCAGAAGATCACTGTACACTTCAACAACAATACTGTATGAGGATGTATTCTGATGGAAGTGGAAATCTTCAACATAAAGAAGATCCAACTCACTTCCAGTTGATCAATGATGGACAGAGGTAGCTACTCCCAGAGAAGGAACACTGGGGAGTGAATGTAAATTGTTAGCACTAATATCTGTCTGCCCAGGTTGCATGTACCTTCGGATTCTAATGTTTATTGTGCAACAAGAAAATGATATTCACCCACATGTATTGTATCTAGACTATATTGTAACACATGTAAAATGTATGGGATTGCCTGTCATCGGGGGGAGGGAATAGAGGGAGGGGGCGATAATTTGGAAAAATGAATACAAGGGATAATATTATAAAATATATATATATAATAAAAAATTATTAAGTAAAAAAAAATAAATGAAACAAGGAGCTGATCAAAACAAAATAAATCAAAGCAAAGAACTAAAAAAAAAAAAAAAAAAAAAAAAAAAAAAAGGAATTTGATAGAACTCCTTCTTTGTCCATTTCCCCAAATAGTTTACATAGCATTTAAATGAACCGTTTTTCATATGTTTTATAGAATTCACTTGTAAATCCACTTGGCTATAGGAATTTTGCTTAGGAAATTCATTGATGATTTGCTCAATTAATTTTTATAAGTATTCTATTTTCTCTTCTGTCAATCTAGGCAATTTATATTTTTGTAAATATTCATCTCTTTCACTTAGATTATCAGATTTACTGGTATACAATTAGGCAAAATAGCTCCTAATTATTGTATTATTTCCTTCTTCACTCGTGGTAAATTCACCCTTTTCATTTTGATATGGGTAATTTGGTTCTTGTTTTTCTTTTTTTTTTTTTTTTACCAAATTAAGATTTATCTATTTTTTTCCACAAACCAGTTCTTAGTTTTATTAATTCAATATTTTCTTACTTTCAATATTATTCATCTCTCCTTTAATTTTCAGGATTTTCAATCTAGTGCTTAATCAGGGATTTTTAATTTGTTCTATTTCTAGCTTTAGAAATGTAGTTATCAATGTATTTTTTTTAAGTTCATGAACCACAGGTTAAGACTTAACCAAGAATCCTCAGCATTTAAACCAACCTTCATTTGAAGACCTTGAGTGTGAAGGAAATCAGTGCCTATTGAGGCAATTCATTTCGCTTTTGGATAGTTCTCTTTGTTATCAAATTTGTTCTGATACTGAACTCAAATCTGCCCCTCTGTCCCTTCTACCCAGTGCTTTGAGGTCTACAGTGTGGGATCAAGCTTAAAGATTCTAATTCTTTCCCATGTGACAACAAATATGGAAAAATAATGATCACATCTTCCTGAAATCTTTTTCTGTCCAGTTAAATACTGAATTTTTTCAGCTGACTCATATATAGAAAGGATTGTGGTCCTCTCATGATGTCTGCTGCCCTTTCTATATGTGTCTCAGCTTGCCAATCAATGTCTTCCCTAAAAAACTGAAAACAATATTCTCGTTGTGGCTGGCTCAGGGCAGAAAACAGCAGACATATATTATTAATGATTTCCTTATTTAGACAGGTGTTCAAACAGCTGTTTTATTTTTGTTGTCCCGCCATCACCAAGTGATTCAAAATTCTAATTTTTCCTATATTTCTTTACTTAAAAATCCTATGAGTATGAACCATTTCTCTCAAGTGATTTATGAGCCCTGACTGTAGATAAAAGATTACTTTTGAAGTATCTTAGTAAGGTCAGGAGTTTTTCTAAACAACAGTTAGTTTGGAAAAAGACCTGGAGATTTTCCTGGGCTGAAACTTCACTACAAGTCACTGTTGTATGATACCCTCCAAAGCTGATGCCATCTTTTTTTTTAAACCTGTGATTTCACTGATGCAAGGGAGCACCAATGAGGAACTTCTACCAATAGATCAATAAGCATTTATTAAACACTTACTGTGTGTCAGGGAAGGTGCTTAAGTGCAGTTCCCATACAACTCTGAGTTCTAAAATCTTAAGCAGTTAAGCTGTGCAGAAGTGAGCATGAGATCTGGAGTCAGGAAGACTGCATTGCAATCCCACTTCAGACATTTATTAGCTGTCTGACCCTGGGCAAACCATTTAACCTCAATTTCCTCATCTCTACAGTGGGGGTGATAATAACAGCACCTACTTCACAAGGTTATTGCAAGGATCTAATGCAATTATAAATGTCAAGCTCTTTGGGAACCTTGAAATGTTACATAAATATTAGCTATTAAATGAGTCATTCAACGTCACCCAGGCAGTTCGAGTGAGAGGCAGGACTGACCCAAGTCTTCCTGAGTTTCTCCATTGCACCACACTACCCCTAAGAAGCAGCGAGGGTCTAAGCATCAGGAGGAGACCATCCTGCAGCAGGCCCTACCCAGACCACATTTGTGATATTGCATTTGGTTCTGGGGAACAGCACTTTGGGAGGCATCCAAAAGGAGGCAAGTAGGGATGCTGAAGGGACTTGTTATATGAGGACTTACTGAAGAACCATAAGTCTTGTTGACTGATTGGTTACTTGATTGATTAACTTTGGCATGTTTCAGCCTATAGGACTCTTAGGGGAGGGGCCAAAAAGACTCATTTATAAGTGTCTGAACTTACAAAATGCAGATTCAGGTTTGCTGACAGGAAAAATTTCCTAACCTTTCAATCTATTCAAAGATCAGATGGGCTCTATGGAGTGAGTCACTATGGGTGATTTGAACCAACTACCCAATCAGTAGGTACTCATATGGTGTCTGTCATGTTCCAGACCCTGTTCTAGGTATTAAAAGGGATGAGTTCCTCTTCACCGGAGGTCTCCAAGCAAAGGAGGGATAGTGACTTGTTGCGTACATCATAGACAGTCTGGACTATGTATTCACTGAAATCCCTTTCTACTCTGAAATTCTGGGTTCTGTGTATGCTTAAGGCCAGAGGCATCCATCCATCAATCTGCACTTCTCTATCAAGAGAGGAGTGAGTTTCTTTCTTGAGTTCTTTCAGGGAAGGTTCTCTACATTCATCTCAAGTAACTATGCAGTCATACTCACTGAAGAATTTCCATTTATCCTTAAACCAAATTCCACTAAGTCACTTGCAAAGAAAGGGCAGTCTAGGACAAAATGGCTTCCATAAAAATTTATGAAACATGAAATGGGCTGTAATAGTAAACCGACGTACCCGAACAACAGAGTTTTCATGAAGTCATTTACCATTGCATCTTTGATGGCATTTTGGCATTCTGGAAATTGCATAGAATGCTGCATCCAGAAAGTATTCTCAAATCGTCCATTGTCCACGTGGAAGTAGAGGAGGACACAAGTGCCATTGCCTGGACACTCATTATTTCTGCTAAAGATTTCCATCTACACCTTATAACGTCTAATAAATGGACACTTTGTTCCAGCAGAAAGTTCTATTTTACCTCTTCTTTCTATTCACGGCTTTCTGACCCTGCTTTTACCATTCACTGAGTCATTTAATCATATCCTGAAAAGGTTTTCCTTCCTCTTTTTATTTTATTAAAATGTATTTTCCTCCCCTGAAGTCCAGCCAATAGAAACTGCTATTATTTTTTCATTTTAATTTTGTTTTAATTTTTATTCATTTTGAACTTGAATATAAAAAAGAAACATTTCCCTGTCTGCAGTACGACTTAAAAAAATAATTCAATATAAAACCATGAATTTCTATTTAAAACTATTTACTTAAAAAAAAAACTGTAATAAATATTACACATTGTTTTCAAAACTAACCTGCTTTTCTGTGCTTCCTTCTAAATTTTCTTTTGTTCTCTTCTGTGAGCTTTTTTTTTCTCCCTCCCATCCCAACCCACTCTGGGGAAAACTATCATTAGATATAAATGTGTGTATGTGTGTGTAGATAGATATATAGACAGACAGACAGTGAGATAGATAGATAGATAGATAGATAGATAGATAGATAGATAGATAGATAGATAGATAGATAAAACCAAATTACATATACTTCAAATCATTAATTCCTTCTTTGGAGGTGAACAGAATCTTCTTTCATAGATCTTTAGGTAGTCAATTTAGTATTCACAATACTCAGAATGACTTCCTCATTCCAAGTTGTTCTTAGAACGACATAGTACAACATTCTCTTGGTTCTGCTCATCTGCTATTGTGTTTTTAAAGCAATCAAATCTGCTGAAAGATAGCAACTGTTGTTAGAATTGAATTCCAGGAATCAGCAAGACAGGATGAAATGAAATAGGAACAGGTGATTTCTTTGTACTAGATGACTTCTAATGTCCTTTCTGGGTTTAACTCTAAGATTCTATTAAAGCTACTTTATGATGGAACTTAGCTTAGGTAGGACCTTACCATTAGAAAAGGTCAATATCTTTACCATTTAACTTTGCTTCAACAATTAATTGTTACTGCTATGTTAAATTTTAAAACGTGGAAGCATAAAATGAATGACATAATTTGCACAGAATCTGAGTAAGTAAGGAACCACAATGGCCATGGATTTGATAGATGAGCTTGTGTTTTCTTTTTCTCTTGTTTTTCGAGGCATTGGGGGCTGATTTGCCCAGGATCACACAGCTAGAAGTGTTAAGTGCCTGAGTCAGATTTGATCTTTGGTCCTCCTGACTTCAGAGCCAGTGCTCTATCCATTGTGCCATCTAGTTGCCCCTGAGCTGGTTGTTTTCAAGAGCTATGACCAACATAAATCTGTCATTCTCAGGGCAACCTGGTAATGAGCATCTTTGATCTTAGCTGGACTACTCCTAAGATTATTATTAATCAATTAATCAATAAGCATTTATTAGACACCTAATACAGGCCAAGCACTGTAGACATTATAGCCTTAGATAATGGGCATATTATAAATTTCCTAGCTACTACTCTTACCATGTTTAGCTTGTTGAATTTGCCAAAAATTCACTTCGCTGGAATTGTCTTTTGGCAATACAAAATTGACAAAACACAATGAAAATAATGAGGGAAAGGAAAGGAGGAACCCCATTTCTTGGCGCATAGATAATCCCATGAGGCGCAGTGTCCCCTGTAAAATGAATTTACAGGCCCGGAAACCTAGATTGATAAATAAAAGGTTTATTGTAGGAATTTGGAAGTAAAGCTCAGTTAGAAAGATGCCAGGGCCAAAGGTGGCCGTTGGCGGGCAGGGACCCTTACATGGCTGGAAGGATACCATGTGTTGTCTGGGAGGGCTCCTGCAAAGAGGGCGTTCCAGCTTGTTTCTTTTGTACCTAGAAGATGATGGGCGGTACCCAGTTCTGGTGGGCTTTTCAGTTAGCCCAGATCAGGTGAGGACTGGGAGAAGCTGAGCTGAGAGTGGGGGGGCTGGGCCCGGATATTCAAAGGGTGCCTTTGACCAGGATTTGTGAATCAAGGTCAGCCTGGGTTGGGCAATTAGGAATCTTAAAGGGACCCCAACCCTCATCAAAAAGACACTGGAGAAGGACTTCATTGTAATTTCTCTAATAATCCATATTAAATAAGTAAATTTTCCCAATTATATTTTAATTGAAATTCTGAGTTTAGGACCTTCTATGTTTATTAATATGGATGTTAACCCTTCAATTCCAAACATATTTTAACTGGTCAATTTTTAATCCAGAAAAAAACATTGTTTTATGTGATAAATGGATAGTTAGAATAAGACCTCTGATTTTATTGGTATAGGGAGTTCTGAATGAAAAAGCTCTTTATATCATTGCAGGCCAACACATCTTCTACAACTTATCATCTCAGAGAATACTAAGAAGTTAAATATGTTAAAAGGTCACATAGCTCATATGTACCAAAGGCAAAACTTGAATCCAGGTCTTTCTGTCACTGAGATCAGCTCTGTATCCATTTTAAAACACTGGCTAATTCACTTCAAATTAAATCACTAAATATTCATTTAGAGTCTACACTATATGTAAAGGCATTGTGCTTGAAGCATAGGAATAGATTCAATTTGGGGGGATCATTTAATCATCTGGCCACGTAATCCAACTTTCCTATTTTATGAAGGAGAAAATGAGGCTCTACAGAAATGAAGTGACTTATAGATTCCCAGAAAAATAGAATTAGAACTAGAAGGACCCTCAAATCAACCAAATCACATATCTTGAGTGCCTATTATATGCCAGAAATTGTGCTAAATCCTGAGCATACAAAAGGAGATAAGGAGGACTGTGCTCTGGGAGCTCACATTCTAATGGAGGAAGTCAATGTGTGAATTCCTAGATATGTACATGACATATATATGGAATAGGTGGGAAGTCATCTCAGAGATAACTAGCAACTGAAGGAGAGAAAGAATATCCTTTGACTGATTTTATAAAATACTGGGTTTTTTTTTTCTTTTAAATAGTATTTTTTTCAATTACACATAAAGACAATTTTAACATTAATTTTTATATGAAATTTTAGATTCCTAATTTTCTTCCTCCCTCTCCCCTTTTCTTCTCTCCTCCCTAAGATGGTGAGCAATTTGATATAGGTTCTATAAACACAATCATGTAAAATATCAATTTACTGCTTTCAGGAAATTCAAGTCAAAATTGGTGCTTTTATCTGTTGTTCAATTGTATCAGACCCTTCATGAGCCAGTGGACTATGCTGTCCATGGGGTTTTCTTGGCATTTTTTAATCTTTTTTTAAATATCTTTCCCATTCCTTCTCCAACTCATTTTGCAGGTGAGGAAACTGAGGCAACCAGGTTAAGTGACCTGTAAGTGTCTAAGACTGGATTTGAACTCAAGTCTTCCTAACTGCAGTCCCAGTGCTCTATCCACTCTGGCACCATCTAGCTGTCTCCCAGGCAAACAGAAATTAAGTTTCTTGATCAAAGTCACACTGAACTTAAGAATAGAGAAAGTCAAAATATAGTCATTCAAGACTTGAATGAAAAGGCAACAGAAAATGCTAAATAGCTCTTCATGAGCATAGATTTTATTACTAGGTAAAGTCAAGAAAAGTTATGAAAAAGAAAAAAGCAACTCATGAGAATATAATTGCCTTCTGTAATTTCTTTTACATTTCTAAAGGGGGGGGATGAAAAGAGCACCAACACTGACAAATGTGGGGCCCGTCACTTACAATTTGAATGTGATCCTGGGTAATCTGAGTCACAAGTTGTTCCTTCCTGAAAAATGAGGGGATTCTATTATTTGATCTCTAACCTCAAGACTATGATTCTATATAAAGCACAGAAGAAAAGCCCATTGTGATCTTAGCACCAAGGACAGCTCCTGGCATATCAAAAAGCTGCTTAATAAATGCTGTTTAGTCTTTTCAGTGGGATCCCACCCTTTCTGACCCCATTTGGGGTTTTCTTAGCAAAAATACTGTAGTAGTTTACCATTTTCTTCTTCAGGTCATTTTACAGATGAGGAAACTGAGGCAAACAGAGTTAATAGTGCCAGGCCTAATGCTCTATCCACTGTGCCACTTAGCTGCTCCTAATGCCCCTAAGCTTAAAAAAACACTTGTCATTTAATTGGTTGGTTGCATATGTAGAGATGGTATGATTCTTCTTGTCCATCAGATGATATTTAAAGCAGGACCTGACCTTCCACTAGAGGGCATCACTTCCCTATTTTGAGCATTTTAAAATTAACCAAAGGTTAATTTTCAGCTCAGCCTTTTCAAAACAAAAGAACCATATAATTGAAAAGACCCAGATTAGACCGAGAATAAACTCTTGGATTTAGGCAAGATGACATTTCTATGGCAAAACAACAGAATATTCTATGAGTAAAGATCTCATTTCAGTCCAAGAAATATAAATTGAGAGTCAAGCGCCTAAGTGGGTCTTGTGGAAGATCACAAAGTAAAACATAGCATAGTAAAAGTAGCAATAATAATAACTCATTTACAAACACTTTAATGTTTACAAAGCACTTTCCTTACAATAACTTTGTAAAATATTGTGAATTGTATGCCCATTTTATAAATGAGGAACATAAAGCAACTTGCCAAGGATCACAGAACTAGCTAGCATTAGTGTATTGTTTCAGACCCAGATTTCTCCACCAGCCAAATCCTGCATTCTTTCCATAAGAACTCTGCTACGGTTTCCCAAGAGCCCCTTCTCTTCCTCGTATGCAATTCTAATTCCACTCATTTTCCACTTTGAGGGCAACAAATTTGTGTATGTATACACACACACAAGATATAGGGAGGGAGAGGAAAGGGAAAGGAGAGACTTAAAGAAGGAGATGGCCAGGAATGGAAGAGAGAGAGACAGACAGGTTGAGACAGGGACAGACAGAAACACAAAGACAGAGAGAAAGAGATGGAGAGGGAGAAGGAAGAAAAGGAAACAGGATAGAGAAGAGGAGAGCAAAAAAGGGAAAGGGGAAGAAAAAGGAAAGGCAGAGGAGAGACATGAAAGAGGAAGAGAAAAGGGAAAAGAGGAAACCAGAAGGAGAGGGAGGGTTGGGAAGATAAAAGGAGGAAGACAGGAAAAGAAGAGGCTGTGGTCAGAAACTTGAATTTCAAAGGTCAAGATCCTGGAATCTTAGAGAGAATGGTTTCATGAGATGGTAAATTCAAAGGTGTGACCATGTACCACTACACACTTCTCAGACTTACTGAGATGAGAGGAAAAGATAATGATAAATGGTGGAGGGGATGTGGGAAAACTGGGACACTAATACATTGTGAGTGGAGTTGTGAATGGATCCAACCATTCTGGAGAACAATATAGAACTATGCCCAAAGGGCTATCAAACTCTGCATACCCTTTGATACAGCAATATTCCTACTGGGTCTGGATCCCATCATAAGAAAAGGGAAAGGATCTACATGTGAAAATGTTTGTGGCAGCCCTTTTTATAGTGGCAAGTAACTGGAAACTGAGTGAATGGATATCCATCAATAATTGGAGAATGGCTAGTTATGGTCAACAAATGTTCTGGAATATTATTGTTCTATAAGAAATGATCAGTAAGATGATTTCAGAGATACCTGGAGAGACCTACATGAACTGATGCTGAGTGAAACGAGTAGAACCAAGAGAACATGGTACCCAGCAAGAGTAAGATTATGTGATGATTAACTTTGGTGAACTTGGCTTTTTTCAACAATGAGGTGATTCAGGCCAGTTCCAACAGACTTGTGATGGAGAGAGCCATGTATACCCAGAGATAGAGCTGTGGGGACTGGGTGTGGAGCACAACATAACATTTTCACTCTTTTTGTTATGGTTTGCTTGCTTTTTTCTTTCTCACTTTTTTCCTTTTTGATCTGATTTTTCTTGTGCAGCTTGATAAATGTATTTAGAAGAATTGCACATGTTTAATTCATATTAGATTACTTGCTGTCTAGCAGAGAGGGTATAGAGAAAAATTTGGAACACCAGGTTTTGCAAAGCTGAATGTTGTATGTATTTTGAAAATAGAAGGCTATTATTAAAAAAAAAAAAAAAAAAAAGTGTGACCATGTCAGTCTGAAGATGGAAAAATTAACCAGAATTCAGAATGTCTAGGACTTATGTGTTTGGGTGTATCAAAATAATGATGTGATAGCGACAGCTAGTTGGTGCACTGGATAGAGCACCAGTCCAGAAGTCAGGAGGACATGAGTTCAAATCTGCTCTCAGACACTTAATACTTCCTAGCTGTGTGACCCTGGGCAAGTCACTTAAACCCAATTGCCTCAGAGGAAAAAAAAAGATGTCCCCTTTCATCTCTAAGTTCTACATTCCTACCATTAATGGGACATGGAGATTGACTTGGTTTTCCCAAGGGGAAATTGTGTAATGTAAAGAGAATATTCTCCAGAATCTATGCCTTTGGAGGAAGTTTGCACAAAGGTTTTATCATTATTGCCCAAATAGAACTCAGACTCTGAAACTATACTTGAGGTGACCTGAGCCCACAATGACTATATTTTCAAAACCAAAAATTGAGGCACATGACCTGACAAAGTCTATTGCATTCCCCCCCCCCCCAGGCTGGGGTTAAGTGACTTGCCCAGGGTCACACAGCTAGGAAGTGTGAAGTGTCTGTCTGAGACCAGATTTGAACTCGGGTCCTCCTGACTTCAGGGCTGGTACTCTATCCACTGCGCCACCTAGCTGCCCCAAGTATATTGCTTTTGGAAAGCCACATTCAAAATGCACTTTATTTTCTTAAAATCGTCTCATTTGAGATGTTTCAATTCTAGAATCACCCAGTAAATGTTTTTAACTGCCTTGTTAAGAAGGAGAGATGAGCTACCCACCAAAAAATCATAACTTTTGGATTCTCATTTGGAAGGGATAACCCCTCTGAACTGCTCATTTTATAAAGAAGTAAATTGAGTCCTTGAAAGGGGAAAGATTTCCTTTGGCTCGTAAGGCAACAACAGACACGATCCATTGGTTGATCCATAGTTCATCCCCATGATGCACCAGAGCATGCTGAGGGCCAGACCTACGATTTAATTGGAGTAAAGAACAACCAGTGACCAAACTCTCTTTACCAATGTTGATCATTACCTTGCCTGAAACTTATAGCTCTAGAGAGGGGTCAATTTCACTGAGAAGTTATTTGACCTACCCAGTGTCACTAAGCTAATATATACAGGACTCATGACTAAGGAAGCTATTTGACTTAAGTGTCACTAAGCCAATATATACAGGGCTCAAACCTGGCGTCCAGACTCCCAGCCTGACTAGATCTATAGCCACTGTGTCATGATGCCCTTCATCATTCTACAAATTGAAGATATCCACAAGTACCAAAGAACCCCTTATGATCACAGAGGAGAAAGCCATTAAAATGGAGAAATCTTCAAAACTGAGAAATATATACTCATCATTAGGCTCCTTCCTAACCCAAATCTCTTCATAAAAGTTTAAGAAACAAAGACATGTGAACGAAATGTCAAAGATAATGTTTTCAAAGCTTTACATATAAATTTCCCAAAGGCTTCTGATTTTGATGTTGTCTTTCTTCTCAGTTACCTTTAGAATTTATGGAAATATTTCTAGCTGGAAACTCAGAGAATTAATAAAATTAGGACTTGTAGAAAAGGGAAAAAAGAATCTCCTAACTACAAAAAAAAAAAAAAAAATTAAAAATCAAACTTAAAGGGTTTCTCCTCTATGACACCTTCTCTAAATTCAGTGAGAGGACTCTTCTCCACCCACTCCTCAAATTCTAGGATCTCAATAGTAATTTGTTCCGTACAAATTCAATGCATTTATAATGAATCACTCTGTAGAATGTACATTATTCATGTTTGTAGAAAGTACAGCTCATGTACAAGCCAAATCCCGCTATTGGATTAGAAGCTCCATGGTGGCAGAGTCATCCAAAATTTTCTCTCCCCCTGCTCGTAGTACAAGTCAAGGAGACAGAATAGACATTCAATAAGTATCAAATTGATTGAATTGGTTGAAGGAAATCAGGGGTTTTTTAGGTTAGAGAAGAGATTAAGGGGGCGGGCCTGATAATTGTGTTTAGCATGGAAGTTGCTAAGAGCCATATTTAAACTTGATGTCATAAGAAACATCTTGCCAATGGGAGCTGTCCCAGAGTGGATTGAGTGGTTTCCAGAGGTGGGGGGTCTCTACTCGCCAGAGGTCTTCAAGCAGAGCTTAATGATTTAAAGGGGCCAGACTTTAGATAATTGTTTAAAAATCTCAAATTCTGTAATCCTGTTTTCACAGAAACAACTTGATTAAGTTACTCAATCAAATTGCAAATTAAGTAGAGTGAAATCTCCTTAACTTGAGAGGAATAAAGTACTTTGATAATTGCATTAAGACATATCGAATATCCTGTCATGGGCTAAAAGAATTGGACAAAACTCCAGGACTATGTAAAGCATGACAAGTCACTTTGGAATCACCTATTCCAGCAATGGGCCAATGAAGTGATGGTCAAATCCAGTGATGAAGGATCTGAGAGACAAAATTGCCAAGGTGGGAGTAGGGAAGGGACTATATAGAGTTTATTTCCTCCTTTATTGACCCAATGAAGATATTATGAACTTTGATAGCTAAGAAGATGTGGAGTTCCCATCAGCGTTGATAGCAATGTCTTAAGAGCAGTAGTGGTTAATGGCAGCTTCTACATTGGGAGCTAAAGATACACTAAGAAGAAACTAAGGAAAGGTAGCTTTAGGACTTCATCATGGCACCAGTCCTTGGAGCCTGGCAGAGAGCTATTTCTTAAGGGGATGTCATAAGAATTTCATGAGGGGGGAAAAGAAGTAGTGAATTTGGTTATATATGATCACTAAGTTTGATTCTACTCTCCCAGAGGACCTTGAGTGTACAAGGGGAAAGTGCATCCCCCAACTTGGAGGGGCGTTTCCATAACAACTTTCAGCAACTGCCTAAATTCCCTTTTTAGAAAGTTCTGCCTAAAATCACTGAGTAGTATACAGAGAAAGCTGATGAATAACAATAGTAATTAGTACTAAAAACAAAGCTTTTCTGGGTTATTCCCTAGAAACTGGGGAGGAGAAGTATTTAATCAATCCCTAGGGACTTTGCCAGTTAGAATGGGAACTGAGATTAAAGAAGGTATGACACTGTCTTGTTGAACATATCTACATTTATGAAAAAAAAAAAAAAAAAGCTGTTTCTTCTTACAGAAATCCAGAAAACATTTCACTAGAAGAAAACAAGATGAACATAAAAAAGCATCTTTATCAAGTTCCCCTTCTCATAAATAATCATGTCATATTTGATCATTTTAATAGAAGTAGAGGAGAAAAACTGTAACTCCTAGTTTGATGTCCAATATAGATAGGAAATCCATGTGTCTTGACTTTTGAAAGTGTTTAAAAAGTCTTTGGATCTAAGAAGATATCACTGATGGATAAAATTTATATTAACCTCCTGCTCCCCTTGGATCTGGGTAGCACAATGGATAGAGTGCCATGCCTGGAGTCAGGAAGGCCAAATTCAAAGCTGACCCGACACTCAACAAACTGTGTGACCTCATGCAAGCCACTTGACTTTGTCTTAGTTTCCTTATCTGTAAAATGAGCTGGAGAAGGAAATGGCAAATCCCTGAAGGGTCTCTGCCAAGGAAACCCAAATGGGGTCACAGAGGATTGGACACAGCTGAACAGCAAAAATAACTTAGCTCCCTAATCACTGTGATCTGCCCCCCTCAATATGAGAGGTGAGAACCTTCCCCTAGGACACTCCTCTATTAAACTCCTGTGCAGTTCAGCACTGACCTCATTCCACTCCCTATTATCTTCTGCCTTCCTCTTCCACAGTGTACAAAGGAATTAACCCTACCTTATCATTAATAAATTCTTTTTATTCTACATTTCTTCCTTTCATGCTTTTTCTGCCTTCTGTCTATAGTAACAAACTACAGAGTGCTTTCTAGTGCTGCTGGTTAGGATCAGAGGTCATACTCTTTGCTCCACATGGACATTTTTGCCATCATTAGTCAACAAAATCTGCTCCCTTGAGGTCTATGATACCCTCTTCAAATCTTTTTTTTTTCCTATAGCTTTTCAGCCTCCTGGTTTGTCTCCTTCTTTTGTTGAGGAGCTCATTCCCTCTTTTCCTCTCCACCCCAATAGTTGCCTTCGTATTTGGGGACCATTAAAATCCTAGCTTCCTAACTCATCTACCTCTTTAGCCATATTATTGGCATTACTTACATATCAGCCCCCTGCCAGTCAACCAGACCTTAGACCTCATCTTCAACCATTACTGTAACACCTTCATGAACTTAAACATGGAAGTCTCCTGTCTCTGATCCTAATCTCCCCTGGTTTCATTTCCTTTGTTGCTGCTAAACCTACCCTCCTCCTCACTATAATCTGTCCCCCTCCCTCCCAGTTATCCCAATCCTTCACTGGCCAGCTTTTATTTTTTCTCTTTCATTTTGGACCTTGGGACCAACTAGTTCAAAAATACATTTTTCCTTCCTTTAATCAGATCTGGCCGCAGGGTTATGGCAAATGGGCTGAGGGGCGGAGACAGAGTGTGAGCTTTTGTTTTTATTATAGTCCAACCCTCCAACAGTCTGAGGAACAGTGAACTGGCCCCCTGTTTAAAAAGTTGGAGGACCACTGGTCTAGATATTGCCCATCCTCAATCCAACATCACGCCTATCATCCACCTTCTTTGTTCCTGCTCCAGAAGTGCTGGATGCTCTGCAACTTGGCTAGCTGGGTTGACTCTAAATTCAAGTTTTACAAACTCCCTGCAATACTGAGATTTTTTTTTTATCCATCTCTCCCCCCTGCTCCAAAGCTTCTCTCCCTTCAAGGCCCCAGTGCTACCCCCAGATCTCTCTGAACACATGAGCAGGCTGCCTATTTTATTGAGAAAATCAAGACTATGTTTCATCAGCTAACTCTGTTCTAGTGGGCTGGACTGCTGGACATTTCCTGAACTTGTCATCTTTGGCTTCTGTGTGTTTTCATAAGCCTCCCACTTCCCATGTTTGAAATCCACTTCCTTTTCACCCTCCACTTTCAGCATCTCTCTCTCTCTCTTTGTTTAAGCTTTAGCTCATTTTCCTTCCTCTGGGAAGCTTTTTCTAAATTCCCCAATTCTTAGGGGCTTCTTTTCCTTGCTCAAATTACATTGAATCGACGCCTCCATGTGCATATTGTATCCTCCGATAAACTATGTATACTACACTGATCCCTGGGGGAGAAACAATGATAGAATCAGAAATCTCAAAGCTGGAAGGGACCTCAAAGGACAACTAGTCCAACTTGTACCTGAGCAAGAATTATCTCTTCAATCTTCTTGACAAGTGCTCATCCAGGCGCTACTTGAAGACTTCACATGAGGGAAAGAAAGCCCAAGAGGAATGCCCTGCTCCAGGAGTATTCTGGCAAATACTTAACAACCAGTTCTTTGAAAATGTCCAGTTTTCACTTAATCTGAATTATTAACATTTCTCCCTCACTTTCTTATGTCCATGAGGGATGCCTTGCTCCAGGAATATTCTGGCAAATATTTAACAACCAGCTCTTTGAAAATGTACAGTTTTCACTTAATCTGAATTATTAACATTTCTCCCCCACTTTCTTATGCCCACCAGGGATGTCCTGCTCCAAGAGTATTCTGATAACATTTAACAACCAGCTCTCTGAAAAGGTACAGTTTTAATGTAATGTGAATTATTAACATTTCTCCCTCATTTTCTTAAGTTTAGTAAATCTTCCAAACAATTAATCAAGCTCTGACTTGTAACATTTGCTAATTTCCAAGTTATAAATACATTGAAAATTTAACAGTCAGCTCTCTGGAGCTGATCTAAGATAGGTCTGGCACAGTTTTGCCCTCCTGTCAAGGAGTACAAAGTTCAGTGAGGGAGATGAGATGTGTGCTCTAGCAATTCTTATTTTTTTAAAAAGAATATGATAGGTCTTGTGGACTGGGCCAGTTCACTCTGGTTTTCTGGAAGCTTTAGTCCAAACATTGGGAGTTTATTCAACATGTAAGAGCAGAAGGATGTTCACTTGGAATATTATGTTGGTCTCACTGAATAGGACTTCCCAATATCAATCATTCTGTCATCCCACTATGAGATGACTCAGAGAGAACAATGGAACTCCCTGTGAGCTTTTGAACTCAAGTGACCAGGAAGCCACATCAATGGTCTTTAGCCAACCAAATCTCAAGGGGAGTCTCCATAACTCTTGAGTGAAAAGAATTAGCTTAACTAACTAATGCTGTTTAGAGCCTTAGGAAAAGTTTACTTCATCTACTCGTCAGAACTTTAGGAAAGATGGACCTTTACCAGAGTGAGACAGAAGCAAAGCAAGTGCCATTCCAAGTCCAGAGGTCTGTTCTGATGCAGGGACAATTTCCAGGGCGGACAGAGTCCACACTGTAACTTATCTTACAAGGTGGCCAAGAAGGAGGGAAAGGCAATGAGGAGTGTCCTCCATAGCTAGGGAATGTATGAATAAAAGTCCCAAAATGGAAAGTGTGAATTGTTCTCAAAGGAGAAGGAAAGAGTCTTCTTGAAATGTGACACTCAAATAGGGCACAACGGACAGATCCGTCATGAGCACAATTGATGCCATCTCTTTGCAAGCCCATGAAGCTCTCAGACTCCAAGAGCTATTTTTATACTCAATCATGACAGACATGAATTTTTAAAAGCCCTCCAGAGGATATGAGTGTACAGTTCTTAATTTGGAGTGAGGAAAATTGCTGAGGGGATGAGCAGAAGGGCAGGAAATCTCTTTTAATTGTCCATGATTGCTTCTATCTTTATTATTAATGATTAGGATCAAAGGCTTAAGAACTAGAGGAGACCTCTGAGATCTTCTTGTGCAGCCCCCTCATTTACAGGGGAGACTTAGAGAAGCAAGTGATTCATCACATGACTGTCCTTATCACCCAGCATGTATTAAGGGCCTATTATGGATAGATGATTATTGCAGGAAGTTGGGAATACAAATAGACAGGAAGAATCTTGATACTGAAAAAGCTCACAATCTCCTATGTGGGGAATGTGCCCCTATACTGGTTGAAGCTAGATTTGAGGAAAATACATATAAAAATAATTTAGATTGCATTCTGTTGTCAAGCTTTAAAAGGGGCTTCTACTGAAGGGGGAGGGATGGCTTCTCTAATTATAAAACCATGTTTGTAGACTATAAAGAAATGGTGAGAGTCTATTGAGGTTTACTCCTGACAGGTGTGCATAATAAGGCAGGAATTTAGAACAAAAGGTCTAAAGCTGAACCCAGCAAGTTTCACCTACCCCTTTTTAAATTCTAATCTCCAGATTTATTTGCATGTCACCTGTGAGCATTATGGGGGATTAAGGGGAGTTTCATCCTATCCAACCACATAATCACCTTCTTAATGGTTTTGTTGAGTGAAGGGTTCAAAATGGTTTGAAGAGATATTGAATCATATTCAGAATTTAACAGGAATTAAAAGGATTATTTTCCTGATTTTTAAACATTTTTATTTAAAGTTTTCAGTTCCAAATTCTATCTCCCATTCCTTCCCTTCATTTTCCCCTTCCTGAGATGGTAAGCAATTAGTTATAGGTTACACATGCGCAACTATATAAAACTTTTCCATCTTAAGTTATTTTGTACACAAAAACTCAAATAAAAGAAAAATGAAAGAAAGTACAAAATATCATGTTTCAATCTGTATTCAAACATCATGAGTTCTTTCTCTGGGGATGAATAATATGCTTCAGCATTAGTCTTTTAGGATTGTCTTAGATCACCGTAGTGCTGAAAATTGCTAAATCGTTCACAGTTCTTCATGGAACGATATTGCCGTCACTATATACAACATTCTCCTGGTTCTGTTTCACTTTATTATGCATCCATTTCTGTAGATCCTTCTTAAGTTTTTTCTTAAACATCCTACTTGTCATTTCTTATTGCACAATAATATTTCATTGCAATCATATACCGAAGCTTGTCTAGCTATTCCTCAATCAACGGGCATACTTTCAATTTCCAATTCTTAGCCATCACAAAAACAGCTGCTTATAAATATTTCTGTACAAATAGGTCCTTTTTCCTTTTTTGGGTGTGTTTAGGATACAGACCTGGAAGTGGTATTGCTGGATCAAGAGGTATGGACAGTTTTATAGCCCTTTGGGCACAGTTCCAAATTGCTCTCTAGAATGGTTGGATCCGTTCACAATTCCACCAACAATGCATTTGCATCCCAGTTTTCCTACATCCCCTCCAACATCCAATGTTGTCCTAAAATGACCCAAAATTATAGAGTTGGTTGGGACTAGAGATTGAAAAAGAAGTGGGAAGAAAAAGAAGAGTAAGAGAAGAGAGCCTTGAAGATACAAGCATTTAATCCACACCTGAAGATTTCTGTTGGATTTTCTTAGTTGTTTATTAGATGCAAATGTCATTAGCTTATTTAGACTAAAAGTATTTTAGCTCTACCTAGTAAGGGAGAGGTTTGTTGGATGATACAACTCAGAAGATAATAGCAGAGCACAGCAACTGGCCAGAAGGGCATAAAGACCAATAATTGGTAGCAAGAAATACTCAACAAATGTCAAAAGTACAATCCACCCCCACGCAGGTACTGCTTCATTTTTGCTCTGGTATTCCCAGGACTTTTCAGCATTTTGGACATAGGAGGCACTCAAGGTGTATGCAATTGACCTAAGTTAAATTTGTCTAAGAAAAGGCTAGTACCAAAGCCATGATCCTTCCTTCTTTTCACTTCCCATTTTAGGGATGAGGAAGAGATAGCTACAGAAATGCAACACCTCTAGCCAATGTCTCCTCATAGTGATTTTTTCATCAAATTTGATTTTGATTTGGGCTCTTGCTTTAAAGTGTTGATCACCTGATATTGACAGACAGCCGATCCTGAAATGATGGGTTGTGACTTCCGGCCAAGATGGCGGCGTGGAGGCAGACAGCTGCTTGAGCTTCTCGTTTTCTCTCAGAACTTACTTCATGACAAGCCTCTGACTTAATGCTTGACCCAGAAAGAAAACCACAAATAATCACCAAGAGAAGACATCCTTGAAAGTCGCCAGAAAAGGTCTGTGTTTGCTTGGGGGAGGGTCAATCAGACTGGGCGCAGACTGAGGGCAGGCAGCCAGAGCGAGACAGGCAGCTCACACAGCTCTGACCGGAGGGGGAGGGGTATGATCTCTGCCGTTTCTGCAAAAAGACTTTTTCCCCAGTGTGGATACTCCGTCTTGGCAGCAAGCTAGGAGCAGCGGAGAGGGTGTAAACACCGGAGGTGAAGATTAAAACCCCAGAAAGCCAGCATCTCTCAGAACCGGGCCACCCCCAACCCCCACCTGGACTGACTCGGTGCGTTCTCAGAGCCTCAGAGCGCAGACTCAGTACAGTCATTGCTGTTCTGTTAGTGGCTCTCTGCTGCCCTACCCCCAGTCTATAGAGGAAGCCCATTAATACCATCTAGACCCATCCCCCGCAAAACAGACCAATTGTTTCTCTTGTCAGTTTGTTTTCTTTGATTCCTACTCTGACAAAATGAACAAAAAATTCAAAAGGGCTCTAACCATTGACAGCTTCTGTGTGGAGAGGGAGCAGACTTCAAATGCTGAGGAGACTAGGAACAGACTGTCCCCAGATGTATTCCCTGGGAGGGATATAAGCTGCTCCTCAATACAAAAGAACCTCATAGAGGAAATCAAAAAGGCTCTCACAAGAGAGCTGGAAGAGAAATGGGAAAAGGAAAGGGAAGCTTGGCAAGAGAGCCTGGAGAAGTCATCCCATGCATTCAAAGACAGAGTGGATAAAGAAATCAAATCATTGAGAAACAAGATTAGTGAGCTGGAAAAGGTAAACAACTCCAAGGAAAACAGGATTAGTGAGCTGGAAAAGGTAAACAACTCCAAGGAAAACAGGATTAGTGAGCTGGAAAAAGAAATCAGCTCTCTAAAAAATAAAATGGATACAATGGAAAAAAATTCCATAGAAGATAAAAACTCAATTGGACAATTACAAAGAGATATAAAAAAAGTGAGTGAAGAAAATACATCATTGAAAATTAGACTGGAACAAGTAGAAATGACTGACTCAAGGAGAAACCAAGAGGTAGTCAAGCAAAACCAGAGAAATGAAACAATTGAAAAGAATGTCAAGTACCTTACCAGAAAGACAACAGACCTGGAAAACAGATCCAGGAGAGACAATTTGAGAATAATCGGACTCCCTGAAAAATGGGAGGAAAAAAAGAGCTTGGACACCATTTTCGAGGAAATTATCAAAGAGAACTGCCCAGACATTCTGGAAACAGAGGGTAAAATAGACATTGAAAAAATTCATCGATCACCTACTGAAAGGGACCCTAAAATCAAAACGCCAAGAAATATAGTGGCCAAGTTCAAGAACCATCAGACAAAGGAAAAGATATTGGAAGCTGCTAGAAAAAAGCAATTCAGATATGGAGGATCCACAATAAGGATAACCCAGGATCTAGCAGCGTCCACATTAAAAGAATGCAGGGCCTGGAACATGATATTCCGAAAGGCTAAGGAACTTGGTATGCAGCCAAGAATAACTTACCCAGCAAGAATGAGCATCGTTTTCCAGGGAAGAAGATGGACATTTAACGAAATAAATGAATTCCATCTATTTTTGATGAAAAAACCAGACCTACATAAAAGGTTTGATCTTCAAATACAGAACTCAAGAGATTTCTAAAAAGGTAAAAAGAAATCTTGAGAACTATACTTCTGTCAAAAAAATATGTAAAGAACATATGTACAATTTGTCTTAGAAACTAGAGGTGGAAAGGAGATTATATCATAAAAAAGTGTAAAGTGGTGGTACTACATCTCATGAAGAGGCAAAGGTAACCTATTATATCTGAGAGAAAGAAAGGAGGGAGATGAACATAGCGTGTATCAATAGACATATTCGATTTATGGTGAAACTTCTTCCACTTCATTGAAAAGTGAAAGGGAAGGAGGAAGCTAAGGGGAAGGGAATGCAGTAATTTCGAGGAAAAGGGGTAAAATAAGGGGAGGATCTTTAAGGTGGAGGAGGGATCCTAAAAAGGGAGGGCTGTGAAAAGCAAGTGGTGTTCACCAGTTTAATACTGGATAGGAGGGTAAAAGGGAAGGAAAGGGGAAAAGCATAAGCAGGGGTTAATAGGATGGCAAGCAATATAGAATTAGTCCTTCTAACCATAAATGTGAATGAGGCAAACTGCCTCATAAAGAGGAAGCAGTTAGCAGACTGGATTAAAAGTCAGAATCCTACTATATGTTGTTTACAGGAAACACACCTGAAACAGGGTGAGACATTCAAACTAAAAGTAAAAGGGTGGAGCAGAATCTATTATGCTTCAGGCAAAACCAAAAAAGCAGGAGTAGCCATCCTCATCTCAGATCAAGCAAAAACAAAAATTGATCTAATTAAAAGAGATAAGGAAGGGCATTATATCCTGCTAAAGGGCAGCATCAATAATGAAGCAGTATCAATATTAAACATATATGCACCAAGTGGTGCAGCATCTAAATTCTTAAAAGAGAAATTAAGAGAGCTGCAAGAGGAAATAGATAGCAAAACTATAATAGCAGGAGATCTCAACCTTGCACTCTCAGAATTAGATAAATCAAACCACAAAATAAATAAGAAAGAAGTCAAAGAGGTAAATAGAATACTAGAAAAGTTTGATATGATAGATCTTTGGTGAAAGCTAAATGGAGACAGAAAGGAATATACTTTCTTCTCAGCAGTTCATGGAACCTATACAAAAATTGATCATATACTAGGGCATAAAAACCTCAAAATCAAATGCAGTAAGGCAGAAATAGTAAATGCATCCTTTTCAGACCATAATGCAATCAAAATAACATTTAATAAAAAGCCAGGGGAAAATAGACCAAAAAATAATTGGAAACTAAATAATCTTATAATAAAGAATGATTGGGTAAAACAGCAAATCATAGACATAATTAATAACTTCACCCAAGAAAATGACAATAATGAGACATCATACCAAAATGTGTGGGATACAGCCAAAGCAGTAATAAGGGGAAGTTTTATATCTCTACAGGCCTACTTGCATAAAATAGAGAAAGAGAGGGCCAACGAATTGGGCTTACAACTAAAATTGCTAGAAAAGGAACACATTAAAAACCCCCAGACAAACACAAAACTTGAAATTCAAAAAATAAAAGGTGAGATTAATAAAATTGAAAGTAAAAAAACTATTGAATTAATTAATAAAACTAAGAGTTGGTTTTATGAAAAAACCAACAAAATAGACAAACCCTTAGTAAACCTGATTAAAAAAAGGTAAGAGAAAAAGCAAATTGACAGTCTTGAAAATGAAAAGGGTGAACTCATTACTAATGAAGAGGAAATTAGAACAATAGTTAGGAGCTACTTTGCTCAGCTTTATGCCGATAAATTCGATAACTTAAATGAAATGGAAGAATACCTTCAAAAATATAGCTTGCCCAGATTAACAGAGGAAGAAGTAAGTACTCTAAATAGTCCCATCTCAGAAAAAGAAATAGACCAAGCTATTAACCAACTTCCTAAGAAAAAGTCCCCAGGACCAGATGGATTTACAGGTGAATTCTACCAAACATTTAAAGAACAACTAACACCAATGCTATGTAAACTATTTGAAAAAATAGGGATTGAAGGAGTCCTACCAAATTCCTTCTATGACACAGACATGGTACTGATACCTAAACCAGGTAGATCGAAAACTGAGAAAGAAAACTATAGACCAATTTCCTTAATGAATATTGATGCTAAAATCTTAAATAAGATATTAGCAAATAGACTTCAGAAAATCATCCCCAGGATAATACACTATGACCAAGTGGGATTTATACCAGGAATGCAGGGCTGGTTTAATATTAGGAAAACTATTAGTATAATTGACCATATTAATAATCAAATTAATAAAAACCATATGATCATCTCAATAGATGCAGAAAAAGCATTTGATAAAATCCAACATCCATTCCTACTAAAAACGCTTGAGAGTATAGGAATAAATGGACTATTCCTTAAAATAATAAGGAGCATATATTTAAAACCTTCAGTAAACATCATATGTAATGGTGATAAACTAGAACCTTTCCCTGTAAGATCAGGAGTGAAACAAGGTTGCCCACTATCACCATTACTATTCAATATAGTACTAGAAACTCTAGCCTCGGCAATAAGAGCCGAGAAAGAGATTCAAGGAATTAGAGTAGGAAATGAGGAAATCAAACTATCACTCTTTGCAGATGACATGATGGTATACTTAGAGAACCCCAGAGACTCTGCTAAAAAGCTATTAGAAATAATTCAGAATTTTAGCAAAGTCGCAGGATACAAAATAAATCCACATAAATCCTCAGGATTTTTATACATTACCAACACAATCCAACAGCAAGAGATACAAAGAGAAATTCCATTCAAAATAACAGTCGATAGTATCAAATATTTGGGAATATATCTACCAAAGGAGAGTCAGGAATTATATGAGCAAAATTATAAAACACTTGCCACAAAAATAAAGTCAGATTTAAATAATTGGAAAGACATTCAGTGTTCTTGGATAGGCCGAGCGAATATAATAAAGATGACAATACTCCCCAAACTAATCTATTTATTTAGTGCTATACCAATCAGACTCCCAAGAAACTATTTTAATGACCTAGAAAAAATAACAACAAAATTCATATGGAAGAATAAAAGGTCGAGAATTGCAAGGGAACTAATGAAAAAAAAGTCAGAGGAAGGTGGTCTAAGTGTACCTGATTTAAAGCTATATTATAAAGCAACAGTCACCAAAACCATTTGGTATTGGCTAAGAAATAGACTAGTTGATCAGTGGCATAGGTTAGGTTCACAGGGCAAGATAGTGAATAAAAATAGCAATCTAATTTTTGACAAACCCAAAGATCCCAAATTTTGGGATAAGAATTCATTATTTGACAAAAACTGCTGGGAAAACTGGAAATTAGTATGGCAGAAACTAGGCATGGACCCACATTTAACACCACATGTTAGGATTACTAAGTGAGAACTCAGGTTGTCTGGACAGTGACAAGGTGAGAATTCAGGTTTTCTGGACAATTACAAGGTGAGAACTCAGGTTGACTTGATAGAGGGGGCAAGCTCATTGGCTGGGGTGGTTCTTCCCAGAAGCCCTTGCATTATCCCACGCCCATTCTCTGGGAGGATAAAAGAGATAGCACTGGGCTCAGAGATCAGATCTGCCTGGAGAAGGATAAGAGCTGGAGGAGATTCAGAGCCAGGATTCAAGAGAAAGACTCTGAATTGCATCAGGCTTGACGGGGCTCTCTGCAGGAAGGGAAGTCACTTCTTTGGACAAGAGTTAACAGCAACTGCCTGGAGACAACGGTTCGTTACAGGAAGAAGAATCTGTCGGAGAGATTTGAGTAGACACAGCAGATCTCTTCCCAGAGAGCGATCCAGCAGCTTCTGGAGACGATAGCTCGCTACAATTGGCGTCCACACGTGGGGCAAGGACATTTGTTTATCCTGACAAGAAGAGCTAGACCAGACCTTCGCATTTTGGCGCCCGAACAGGGACAGACACGGTCCTGATTCCAGTGGAAAAGCTTCCGATCTAGATCTCAGTCTCTCTGACCCAGAACCGTGAGTAACGAGGAAACTTTGTTAAAGATTAAGTGAGCGTGCTAATAGATAAATAAGGAACTTAACTTGTTAAGGGCTAAACCAGGAATCTCTTATAGCTGAAATGGGGCAGATGTTAGCTATATTCAATCCCTGGACTTCAGCCGACTCATCCCCAGCCCCAGAAGCAACCTCAGCTCCACCCCCATTCAGGAGTGGTACTATAGAGAGTATAATCAACATAATTGAGGAGCAGAGTTTACTTGTAACCTGGGTACAGATTGCTAAACTCTTGGCTGCATTAAGACGCACATCCCCTTGGTTCTTAGAGGAAGAAAAGATAGATGTAGATAAATGGAAGCTAGTGGGATATGAAATGAAAGAATTTCAAGCAAAAAATGGGCCTCGTTCAATTTCTGCAGAAGTATTTTATATCTACAACATAGTTCAATTAGCCTTAAACTATCAAGCAAGTTGTAGGAGAAGGAAAAGTTCTAAAAATGAACAGAGGAGGAAGTGTGAGGAAAAAAGGAAAGATCAAGATCTTTCCTTAGAGCAAGAGGATTTAAATGAGGAATTATGGTATGATTCTCTTGAAGAAGCTTCAACCCTGCCTAGAGAACAGATTATTGACAGGCCCACATCAACCCCACCTTCAGAGATGGAGGAAGAAAGAGGGGAAGAGGCAGAAACACAAACAGAATTGCCTGTGAAGAAGCCTAAGCCTATGACAAGATTAGAAAAAGCATTGGTTAAAGCTAAGAGAGAAGGACAGGATATAAGTGATTTTATACATGCATATCCTGTGATTGAAAATACTGACTCTGTAGGTAAAAAAAGGAGAAGATATGCACCTTTAGATTTGAATAAAATTAAGGATTTGAAAAAAGGTTGTACCCTTTATGGGGCTACATCAGCTTATGTCAAAATGTTACTAGATGGTTTGTCTTATGAAGTCCTAACCCCGAATGATTGGAAATCCATAGCAAGGACATGTCTGGAACCTGCAGAAAATTTATTATGGCTTGCGGAATTTCATGAATTATGTAAAATTCAAGTCAGATGCAATTTGGAAATAGGAGTTAACACACAATTCACTTTTGAGCACTTAGCTGGTGAAGGTCAGTATGGAGAGAATTCGGAACAGATTAATTATACCATGACAATATATGAGCAAATTGCTAAGGCTGCAATAAAAGCTTGGGGTGTCCTTCCTGGACAGAAAGATCGTGGAGAGGCTTTCACTAAAATACAGCAAGGTCCCAATGAACCTTTTGCAGATTTTGTGGGACGTTTGCAAACTGCTGTCAAAAGAACTATTGGAGAAAAT
This sequence comes from Sminthopsis crassicaudata, assembly GCF_048593235.1. Taxonomy (NCBI): domain Eukaryota; kingdom Metazoa; phylum Chordata; class Mammalia; order Dasyuromorphia; family Dasyuridae; genus Sminthopsis; species Sminthopsis crassicaudata. The sequence goes on along the minus strand of NC_133619.1, from coordinate 18,544,360 downwards.
TCAGCTACAGAAATAATGACCAGACATCTGGCTAAGGAAAATGCCAATGAGATTTGCAAAAGAATTATATGGGGATTAGACAAAGATGCTCCTTTAGAGGAGATCATAAGACGCTGTGCTACAGTGGGAACAAATGCTTTTTACACCCGGACAATGATGAATGTGGAAAGACAGGGTCCCTCATGGCAAGGGCCTTCTAGAGAAACTCGGAGATGTTTTCAATGTGGAAAAATTGGACATCTAAGAGCTCAGTGTAGGTATGGAGATACAGTGAGAAGACAGGGTGAGAGAAGACCTAAAACCCCATGTCCAAAATGCAACAGAGGACTCCATTGGGCATCAGAGTGTAGAATAATTCAGGGAAATGGGATGAGGGGCCCAGGTCCAGGGCCCCAGGCAAAAAAGACTTGCGGCATGATGGCAGCTGATGTTATACCTAAAGAGCCTTTAGAAGGCCAGGACTCTGATTTAATCAATCAGCAGAGAAGCAATCACATGGCAGAAAGGGATTATCTGATAAGTCAGTCAAAAGGCAATCAGATTGCAAAAATGGATTACACTTGGGGAGAATACAGGCCTTTTAAACCAACAGGGCTGTGCCCAGTGCAAACAACTCCAATGTAATTGTCAGATGATGAGAAGAGATTTAGAAAGTGGTAAATAGAAGGAAATTAGATAGGTTAACTGCCTGGGAGAGAGGGTTTGCTTGTATTTCTTCAGCAGGAGAAGGAATCAGATGGGTGCCAACGAGTCATATTCGCCTTGTCCATCAGAGAGAGACAGAAAAAGAGAAAGACCTCAAAATAAAGGAGAAGATCTAAGAAACATCTTACACCGAAAGAGCATGGCTAATAAAAAGACTGTTAAAGAACTTTAAAACCAGCAGGAATCATTGGACTTCCTCACACAAGATGAGACTAATGGACAATGGATTTATGGACATTTATAAATTTTCAATTTATGATTATGTTATATACTTCTAGCATGTGTTATGTTACTATGTTACTATGTGCTTATGTAATTTATGTAATTATCTGTAATACTTCCCATATTGATGGATTTATGTTTCAAGGTCATTTATGTAATTATCTGTAATACTTCCCATATTGATGGATTTATGTTTCGAGGTCATGACTGTCCTATGTTCTAAATCAAAAGAAAGGGGGAGATGTTAGGATTACTAAGTGAGAACTCAGGTTGTCTGGACAGTGACAAGGTGAGAATTCAGGTTTTCTGGACAATTACAAGGTGAGAACTCAGGTTGACTTGATAGAGGGGGCAAGCTCATTGGCTGGGGTGGTTCTTCCCAGAAGCCCTTGCATTATCCCACGCCCATTCTCTGGGAGGATAAAAGAGATAGCACTGGGCTCAGAGATCAGATCTGCCTGGAGAAGGATAAGAGCTGGAGGAGATTCAGAGCCAGGATTCAAGAGAAAGACTCTGAATTGCATCAGGCTTGACGGGGCTCTCTGCAGGAAGGGAAGTCACTTCTTTGGACAAGAGTTAACAGCAACTGCCTGGAGACAACGGTTCGTTACAGGAAGAAGAATCTGTCGGAGAGATTTGAGTAGACACAGCAGATCTCTTCCCAGAGAGCGATCCAGCAGCTTCTGGAGACGATAGCTCGCTACAATTGGCGTCCACACGTGGGGCAAGGACATTTGTTTATCCTGACAAGAAGAGCTAGACCAGACCTTCGCAACCAACTAAGATACGATCAAAATGGGTCCAAGATTTAGGCATAAAGAACGAAATCATAAATAAATTGGAGGAACATGGGATGGTTTACCTCTCAGACTTGTGGAGGAGGAAGGAGTTTGTGTCCAAGGGAGAACTAGAGACCATTATTGATCACAAAATAGAACATTTTGATTACACCAAATTAAAAAGTTTCTGCACAAACAAAACTAATGCAAACAAGATTAGAAGGGAAGTAACAAATTGGGAAAAAATTTTCACAGTTAAAGGTTCTGATAAAGGCCTCATCTCCAAAATATACAGAGAATTGATTTTAATTTATAAGAAATCAAGCCATTCTCCAATTGATAAATGGTGAAAGGATATGAACAGACAATTTTCAGATGATGAAATTAAAACTATTTCCACTCATATGAAAGAGTGTTCCAAATCACTATTGATCAGAGAAATGCAAATTAAGACAACTCTGAGGTATCATTACACACCTGTCAGATTGGCTAAGATGACAGGAACAAATAACGATGAATGTTGGAGGGGCTGTGGGAAAACTGGGACACTGATGCATTGTTGGTGGAGTTGTGAAAGAATCGAACCATTCTGGAGAGCAATCTGGAATTATGCCCAAAAAGTTATCAAAATGTGCATACCCTTTGACCCAGCCATACTACTACTGGGCTTATACCCCAAGGAAATACTAAAGAAGGGAAAGGGACCTGTATGTGCCAAAATGTTTGTGGCAGCCCTTTTCATAGTGGCTAGAAGCTGGAAGATGAATGGATGTCCATCAATTGGAGAATGGTTGGGTAAACTATGGTATATGAATGTTATGGAATATTATTGTTCTATAAGAAATGACCAACAGGAGAAATACAGAGAGGCTTGGAGAGACTTACATCAACTGATGCTGAGTGAAACGAGCAGAACCAGAAGATCATTATACACTTCAACAATGATACTGTACGAGGATGTATGCTGATGGAAGTGGATTTCTTCAACATAGAGAAGAGCTAATCCAATTCCAATTGATTAATGATGGACAGAACCAGCTACATCCAGAAAAGGAACACTGGGAAATGAATGTAAACTGGTATTTTTACCTTCTGAATCCAATTCTTCCTGTGCAACAAAAAATTCGGTTCTACACACATATATTGTATCTAGAATATACTGTAATATATTTAACATGTATAAGACTGCTTGCCATCTGGGGGAGGGGGTTGGGGGAGGAAGGGAAAAAATCTGAATAGAAGTAAGTGCAAGGGATAATGTTGTAAAAAATTACCCATGCATATGTACTGTCAAAAAAAATGTTATAATTATAAAATAAAATTAAAAAAATAAATAAATGATGGGTTGCTTCAGTATATTTAGCTGTAGTATATTTTGTTTCTGTTCTTCACTGCTAACTCCCTCCAGCACCTTCACTCTCATTGAAGAAAGTATTCATAATGTACAAGCTTCTGGTTATCCTGCAAACTACAAAGTAATCCAAATGAGAAACAATTCAGTATTAACAATGCAGAAAAACTGTCAGCCTCATAAATTTAGGATGCTCAAATTTTGCTAATTTAAATCCCCATTATTTTGTTGTTTTTTATAAAAAGGTCAAATTCTAGGTTGATTGCAAAGTTAGCTTCAATGTAGCTGAATAAATTTTCTCTTTTTTTCTCTGAACTAGATCCTGATTATTTCTTTTTGATGAGTTGCATGACTATTCCCAATTTGGAGATATAAAATAAATGAGACAATGGTCTGATACCAAAGACTGCCAGACATCCAAAGAAACACTAAGAATCTGATTTCTATTTTAACCCATCAGAAACCACACATAGTCTGTGGGACGTGTGTCTTTTACAGTTCCGTGCCATGTACAAAATGTCTGTAACCTCTAGCTCAAACTTGCTTTAGATCAAGAGAATGGAGTGTCTGCATTTTATTAGATAGTTGGAGTTTATGTTTTTATGAGGGGGGGGGGGGACAGCTAGGTGGCACTGTAGTGGATACAGCATCTGCCCTGGAGTCAGGAGGACCTGAGTTCAAATCCAGCCTCAGGCATTCATTAGCTATGTAACCTTGTGCAAATTGTTTAACCCTGATTGCTAACCCCCCAAAACACACACACACACACACACACACACACACACACACACACACACACACACCAGGAAGCATCCTTAGCAATCAAATATTCCAAATCCCTCACTTTACAGATGAAGAAACTGAAACCTACAAAGTTTAAGTAGGCTGTTCAAAGTCACATACGAGTGACAGAGCTTGAAATTAAGTTCAAAAACTCTGGCCCCAAGTCCAGTGATCTTTCTATTATCCTGCATCGTTTCCAAATTGAATCTCATCAAACCTCAGTTTCCTCAGTTATGAAATGAAGGGTGGTTGAAGTCTAGCGCTAGCCCTCTGATTCCTAACACTCTTTCTGTTATCTTATGCTTTCCTATTAATTCTTGTGCCTTCTGTTTATTGATTACTTCCCATTCATCCTGCATATGACTTATTTGTACATAGCTGTTTGCTTGTTATTTTTCCCTTAGATTGTGAGCTCCTTGAGGGAATGGCTCACTTTAATTCCTCTTTGTATCCCCAGAACTTTGTAGAAGGTCTGACATATAGTAGGCACTCAATACATGCTTATTGACTAAGAAAAATAGTTAGAACTTAGGATTTTTAGATTTCTAAAACATTTTATATATACATATATGTTATTTCTTTTAATATTCTTAACAACCCTGTGGAAAATTTGATATTGTTATTCCTAAAAAGGAAAGACTGCAAATTGTCCAGGATCACATAAACAGAATGTCTGAGACATTTAAATTCAGTTCTTCTTGTCAAGTGAAGTAGGTAGTATATTGGGTTTAGAATCATGAAGACCTCAATTCAAATCCAGCTCCATCACTAACTCTGTGATTCTGGGAAAGTCACTAAACCTTTGTGTGACTCAGTTTCCTTCTATGTGAAATGGGAATAATAATAGCACCTACCTCCCAGAGTTGTTGTGGGGACCAAATGAGATGATTGTAAAGAGCCTGACACAAAACAGTTACAGATTAGGTGCTTATTTCCTTCATGTCTCTAAGTCCAGCACTCTATGCACTAGACCATTTAATTATATAAAACTCAGTCTTAAATAAAGATCAGAACAGGAAAGGATGTGGGAAAGTGACAAGAGACTATCCCTATGTGGAATTTGTTTTTCTTTGTGCAAAAGGCTTCCAGTCCTCTCCCTGCCAGGAGTTACATGAAATTAATTCTTTATTATTAACATCATCCCTTAAAATCCACCTAATTCAACTGGCCTCCTTATGGTCCGGAAGGGCCCAGGATTTTTTAAATGAAGCCTAAGTTCTGAAAGATTCTAAGATGCTAGAAGGGCTTTGAGTATAGTCCACCAAAGGTAGTATTTTCCTAGGAAGATCAGCTAAGTTTTTAGAGGCTCCCACTCAGAAAGACCAGATACTAAGTGATGAATATCTTGAGTCATAGCAAGTCATGACTCCATCTGCCTAAGTTGGGGATAGGAGGGACGTTTTGGAGAATTTATAGCTTCCTTCAAAGTTCAGAGGAGACCTATTCTGACAGACTTCACTAATATGCCAATGACAGCGCCCATTCTGGAAAATAATATGTAACTGTTTAAGAGATGGTGCGCTCAGCTGTTCATACCCTAGAACCTAATATTCACTGCTGAACTATAGGACAAGATCAAATATAAAAAGAAAGCTCCCCTATATAGTAAAATATTCATAGCAACAAAGAATTCTTTCTGGAAACAAGAAATTCTAAACGAAGTACCCTCTTGATGGGGATGGGAAACAGCTAAACAAATTGTATTCTATGAATATTGTTGGCTCATGAGAAAATAATATGAAGAATCCAGAAAGCATCAGAAAGCATCAAAGGTTGGAGAGTGAAATAGGCAGATGGAAGAGAATAATATATATGATGATCACAAAAAAATATGTAAAGAAAAAACATCAGGAAACAAGATGAAACATCCCTCTTTTCAGCAGAGAAGGTTAATTATAAGTGCAGAAGGAGGCATGTGCTATTTTTCTTAGATGATCAATAAGCATTTATTGAGTTTCTACTATGTGCCAAATTAATTTCTTTTGATTAACTGTGTGATTAATTGTGATACTGGGAAATGTTGTCAAAAAAACATTTCAATAAACATTGAGTAATCGATTGTTACTTCAAAGCACTATACTTAGCATCAGGGATACAATGAACCAAAGCCCCTGCGTTTAGGGAGTCTACAATCTCATAGGATATACATTCCATCATATACAAGTGTAGGTATATACAAGACAAAGTAGGTGGATAGAAAATGGATAGAAAAACACTGCCAATTGGCAGGACCAGGAAAAGGCTATCTTGAAGGAAGCCATGGATTCCCGTTGCACTCAGCAAAATTTTTTCTGAGAACTTTCTTTCATTGAGAGATGAACCCACTGGGTGTCTACTTTCATAACATTTTTCCCCCCCTGAGGCTGGGGTTAAGTGACTTGCCCAGGGTCACACAGCTAGGAAGTGTTAAGTGTCAGAGGGCGGATTTGAACTCCAGTCCTCCTGAATTCAGGGGTGGTGCTCCCTCCACTGCACCATCTAGCTGCCCCAGGGTGTCTACTGTCCAGATCAAAATGTAGAACTTCATAAATCTTGCCTGTCAGATCCACTTACAACACATTATATTGCAACACTGGGGATACACTTTCTTGTTCAGTCATGTCTAACTCTTCATTTGGGGATTTCTTGACAAAGATACTGGAGTGCATTTCCTTCTTCAGCTCATTTTACCCATGAGAAAACTGAGGCAAACTTGGTTTTTATAACCCTAATGCCCCCAACTCCCAACTTAACCCCTAAATGCCTCCTGACTCTAACCCTAACCCTAATTCTAGCAAGCAGCAATAAGTCAACAGAGTCAGGAATGACTGAGGGTTAAGTTAGTTGCCCAGGCTCCGGCATCTGGGAAGTATCTGAGGCTAGATTTGAATTCAGATCTTCCTGACTCCAGGCAGAGCCCTCTATCCACTGAGCCACCATATTTCCCCACCCACAACACAGGGCACACCATTCTCCTGCTCTAAATATCCAGGAACAAATGGACACCAGAATGGCAGCTTTGAGGAGAACTGCCATCCCAAGCACAGCGAGGAGTGAATCATTGGGGAGAAGATAATGATTAAGATGTCACTTTTTCCTTCTCCCCAACAGTTCTGAAGCTGTCCCATTCTCATCCCTCTTCGGCTATCATGCACTTGGAGCTTATCGGCAAGAGACAACAGAGACATGCTTTATATCCCTTTGTCAGGAGTCCTGCTGGATGAAGTAATCAACCTTGAGTAAGTGGAGAGGGTAGAGGTGAAAAGTAAGACACATTTGTTTGGGATGCTCTAAATCGCTGACATAGTTGAAGCAATGGTGATGAATGCTCAGCCCTGCTGATCCGGGAGCCCCAGGCTCCAACAAGAGCCTGTGATAAATGAGCGATCTTCATTTAACAGATGACCTGTCTACCTTTGCATCTTTTTATTTATTATTTTTTGTACCTCATTAAATAGTAGCCTGCTAATGCGGAATGCTGAACACCCAGAGGAATACAAGGGAAGGGCAGGGGCAAGTTTTTCCTGGAAAACGTGGTTCATTTGTTGAGATGAATGAGAAGCCCAATGAGACACCTGATGATACAGGAGCATTGTTGCTTACTAATTTACCGAAAAGAAAATTTCCACTACAGAAATGGAAAGAATAAGCCAGAGTAGCCATGCCAGCAGAGCTTGATTCTGTCAGAAACTTGAGAAACACCCTTCTTCAGGGACAACGCAGGCCCAGATGGGCTTTGTTTCCAGATGGGCTTTGAGGTTAAGTGACTTGCCCAGGGTCACACAGCTAGGAAGTGTCAAGTGTCTGAGACCAGATTTGAACTCGGGTCCTCCAGAATTCAAGGCTGGTGCTCTATCCACTGCGCCACCTAGCTGCCCCTCCATATTTACTTTTATTTGTTTTGTTTAATCAAGAAGAAACAGGAAAGAAAGAGTTCCACACACTGGAAATGTATCATTCAGGATCTGGAGATTTTCTTCAGATCTTTCCAAACAGCTAAGGGGTGCCAGACAAAGTCGGGAAGATCTGAGTTCAAATTCTGCCTCAGACTGTTACTGTTTGCATGACCTGAGTCTGAGCCACATGTGTATATAGGTCATTGAGAACTCTGATTGTTGGCTGGATTCTTGGAGATGTTAGTCTCCTTCAGCCCTGGGACCAAACCATGGATCCATTTGGTCTCAGTAAATCTCTCCCTTTCAAATAAATTATTAAATACTCTCTAATTTCTCTTGCCTCAGTTTCTCCGGCATTACACTAGCACTGCACTTCTACATTTTCTTAGGGCTGATTCTCAATCAGTAGCAGCCTTCCCATTGAATAGATACTTCCAGAACTGGAGCTCTAGTGACTTTAAAATCCAGAGTCACCTCTGAACTTGCAAGGGACTTTAGTGAAAGGCCTTCCAAACATGAAGGCACAGCAGGGAAGCATTGCTAACCTCATAACCTCATGAAAGGCCAAGTGATTTTTAGAGAGTACAAATTCAATACAATAAATGCAACATCTGACAGGTTGGTTCCAGAAGTCAACTTCACAAGTACAAGATGACATGGGGAAGCTTCTTTGGACAGCAATTGATTCTGAAGATCTGGGTAGGGAGGGGGTGTTGGTGCTGGTGAACATCTCAATCAGTATAAGTTTCCAGAAGTGGGATATAATAGCTTCATAATTCTTTTTACAATTATTATTGCTGACTGTATTTTCTTCCCCATTTATTCTATTCCCTCTCTCTCCTTTCATCCTGTCCCTCCTCAAAATTGTTTTGCTACTGACTACTCCCTCCCTTAATATGTCCTTTCATCTATCAGCTTCCCCCCTTCCTGTATCCCATTCTCTTGCTACTTTCCTGCAGGGAAATTTAGATTTCTACGCCCGTGTTGAGTGTGTATGTTGTTTCCTGGAAGAGGGATGTATTAGGCAAAAGAAGCTGACATGATCTTGGACTCCATTGAGAGGGGCATGGTCTTCAGAAATAGGGGGGCAATGGTCCAGCTGTCCTGTCCTTGCTAAACCTCATCTAGGGCATTGTTTCAGTTCTTGGTGCCAGTTTGGGAAAATCACTGACACAGTTCAGTGTCAAGGGTTCAGAGGAAGGTTAATCAAGATGGTGAAACAATGGTGTGCTGGTAAATATTTAACAACTACTTTTCTGAGGGAGAAAAGAATTCTGGCCACATCTTTATGTTCAATATGTCTAGTACACAAACAGCAAAAGAGAAATAGGCAGCTCAGTAGTTTCCCAAGGTATAAATGCTTACTCTTAACCCCGGCTGGTTTAAGCCGGCTCCAACACACCCCAAGAAAAGCCTGGAAGGCAGATCATGTAAAGATCATTTGAAGGAATAGGGTATATTTAACCCAGAGAGCAGATCTGAGAGCGAGACAAGGAGAGAGAAGATAACCATCTTCAAGCATTTGCAGAATGTGGGGAAAAGAACCAGGTGAACAAAATGGGAATCTATTTTGTTTGACTAGACAATGAGAATTTTCTTTTTTTCTTTTGAATTAAGTGGGGATGGAAGGCAAAGAATATAAATACTTGTTCGTTTAAAAAGAAAAAGAAAAAAAAATCAAAGAAAAAAAAAAAAAAAGAAAGAAAAAGAAAAGGGATTATATTCGTTCTGTGGGGTCCCAGAGGGAATAAAACCCAGGGCAGTGAATGGAAGTTGCAAAGGAGAAAATTTAGATTTCATATAGAAAACCTTTGTAACAGCTGAATTCTCTGAAGGCAAAATAAGCTGCCTTTCGATGTGGTGAGTTCTCAGCAGATACCAAAGGAACTGGATTTCCCCGTGGTTTTCTGCACAACTGGCCCATCCCTTTTTTCTTCCTCAGTCAGACATTTTTCTCCAATCACATTTTTACACTACCATGTATTTCATCATTTGCAATGCATTAAAAAGCTGGCTCATGCCCACTATGAACCTTTAAAAAACCAATTTATTAGCCTATTCATCTTTATTTCACTAGAGTTATTAAAATCCAGTTAAAGTTACTTTCTAACATCATTTATTTTTTTGAGCCTTTATTCCCCAAGTCAAAACATGGTGAGGCTCACTTACTAATAATTTGGGGAGCAGAATCATCCAGAGCGGTGAGGGAAATTGGGTTAGAGATCAAATTATCTTATTGCTACCTTGCAAAGAGTTATCGTGGGTTCAGATGGCAGATCTTGAAATCCAAAAAACAAAGTATGGATTTGTTGTTTGGGTTTTTTGTTTTTGTTTTTGTTTTGTTTTGTTTTTACAATCCCTTATTCACTTCTTGGCTCATAGTATGGACTTTGTGAATGCTTGCTGACTCCCTTACTGACTAATAAGAGAGCCTAGACTAGAGTGGGGAGATAAACCTCCCTGCCTCAATCTCAATATTATTCAAGGACCTCAGGGGGTTAAAGAAGCATTTTCCTTTGCCATTGGCTCAAGAACCCATCTAGGATATTTTCTCCATTTCAGGAGGTCATTGGACAGCACCCAGTTCTAATCAACTACTTAGCTGCAGATTGGCTTTTATAAATGGATGTTTAGTTCAAAGAAATGGAGAAAGCAAATACATTTTCCCTAAACCTTCTCAGCCTGGGAAAGGGAGGAGTAGATTAGGCTCCTCATTTAACTCAGTTCCCATGCAACATTGGTCCTACTCAGTTCAAATCCAAAGCCAAACCTACCTACTTCCATTGGGCTGAATGGAGTCCTGGAATTGCTGGTCCTTGGGACCTGACTGCTGACTTCATTATAATATCCAGCCTGGGGGCAGCTAGGTGGCTCAGTGGATAGAGCACCAGCCTTGAGTTCAGGAGGACCCCAGTTCAAATCTGGTCTCAGACACTTAACAATTCCTAGCTGTGTGACCTTGGGCAAGTCACTTAACCCCAGCCTCAGGGAAAAAAAACAAAAAAACAAAAAAGAGAGAGAGAATAGAGTAATAATATCCAGCTTGGATTTCCTCCCAATGGCTAGATCTCCCTGGGACAGATGGGAGACTCAATCCTTGCATCTAGAAAAGGAAAGAATGAACAAAAAGGTGTGTTTCTTAGTGCCATATGGCCTCTCAGGAGGGGGAAAAAGAGACTCTTTTTTTGCAAGGGTGCAAAGGCAAGTTTTGCAAGGGTGAATGTTAAAAATTATCTTTGCTTGTATTTTGAAAAAAAAAAAAAGCTATTATTATTTTTAAAAAGAAAAAAAAAAAAAAAAGGAAGACCCTGGGATCTTCTCCCTTATTGACCCTCAGATAGGAATTTAGCAAAAGCCTCTTCAACGGATACAAAGCTATGGCTTCTAAAGATACTACTAGTTCTAGTTTCCCAATGGAAATCAGGGTACTCCCACCTCTGAGGTGGTCAATACTGTATGTCTTTTTCCTCCAGACTTGTGAAGAAGTCCCCTTGCATCATCCACGTGGAAAACACTTTTTAAATGGTCCTGGTATGCATCCAAACCCCATTATGTTAAAATTATATTATTATCCTATTTTTTTTTTTCTTTTTAACATTATAAATTTGACAAACAACAAATCTGGAAAGTGCAAAAAAAGAGGGTCATTTATGAAATGGTAAATCTCCACTACACCTACCTGTCTTTTTTATTTTTAAATCATATATTAAATGGAACTCAGTAATATTAACACGGCTTTGCTTTTTTGGAATACCTTCTGAACTGTCTTGCATGGTTTGTTTTGTTTGTTTGTTGATTGGTTGGTTTGTTTGTTTGTTTTTTACTGTTTCATTCTTTCTTTCTTCCTTTCCTAATATTACTATCACTTCTCCAACTTATAGCCCTGTCGTCTATCTTTCCTTGTTCAATGCCAGATACTTTATATCATTGGGACCCCTCTCCAGTTTTTCCTCATGTAAAACTCTCCAAAAACCACCTTCCATTCTCTTTCATCTGACAGAGAACATAGATTTAGAGCAGAAGTGAAACTTAAAAATATAGTCAAACCATCTTCCTTTACAAATAAGGGAACTGAAGCCTTGAGGAGTTAAGTGGTTGTAGATAGTGGGCGTTAGGCTAGAATTGCACCCAAATTCCCAGTAAAACACATTTCTTCTTCCTTTTTTTAAAATAGCTTTTTATTTACAAGATATGTGCATGGCTAATTTTTCAGCATTGACTATTGCAAAACCTTTTGCTCCAACTTTTCCCCTGCTTCCCTCCACCCCTTCCCCCAGATGGCAGGTTGACTAATACATGTTAAATATGTTAAAGTATAAGTTAAATACAATATATGTATACATGTCCAAACAGTAAACCACATTTCTACCTCAAGGGGCTTCCTCTCACTTGCAACTTGGGAGCTCCAATTCCATCTCTGGGCCATCCCTTTGCATCAGGAAGCACACAAGAAAACAATATCCCCAATCCCTCCTTTTATTCCTGTCCTCAAAATGTTATCTAGTTATTTGAAAATCACATAACTAGGGCCAATTAAGCATACTGAACATTATACAAATATTCAAGTTCTATCTACTGTACTGGAGGATAGCTGGGTGGCTCATTGGATAGAGCACTGGTTTGGGAGTTAAGAAGGCTGGAACTTATAAACACTAGCTTTCTGACTCTGTTTGCCCCAGTTTCCTCAGCTATAAACTGGGGACCCTGGAGAAGGAAATGGCAAACCACACCACTATTTTTGCCAAAAAAAAACTCCATTGAGATCATAAAGAATGTAACTAAAAAAAAAAAAAAAACCCTCAACAATAATAAATGAAAAGAGAATACAAATGACATCATCCAAATTAAATAAACAGAAAGAAATTTTGGGCCACTTCCATTATAAACACAGCCCAACTGGACTGGCAAGTTATGGGCACAACCGTGCAATTTATGCCTGGTGTTTATCAGTCCCTCTCCCAGGTAACCTCAATGTTTCAGCACAAGAAGGAGACAGAGTTGGTTTCACTCTTTTAAAATTTATCTCATAAATTTTACAAAGAAAAAGCCAGAGTCATTCCCTGGAGCACTATACATTCATTACCTACTCTATTAAAAATGGATGGGCCACGTGCTTTACATTTTCTCCTCCATTTTCAGTAATCCGGGGGTTAATTTTATATTGATGGATGGAAAGAGGACAATTACTGGAAGACTGTATAAAAAATTTACAAGCACAATTGAGCCTCCTGCTCCTTACGAGAGAATTAGCCACTGGAGGTTTGATTAAAATGTATAGAATTCTAGTGCTCGGCTGACCTTAATAGGAAAGCCCAAATCCTATGTTCTTAATCTTGCAGGCCTATAATTTGAGCCAGAATTTGTCTGCAGAAAAATATGACCATTGATTAGTTTCTCTTTGAAGGCTTTTTCTTAACCGGGCACAAAGAAAACACTGTTCACTGCAAAGCCTAAAGTAGTAATATTTTAATGTCAAGCACGAGAATCAACCTTTATAAGACAGAGAATCTATGACGAGGAACAAATGTGGAGAATATGTTTTACATGTTATTGAACTCAATAATTCTTCCTTTATTCCTTGTAGTCTGTGGTAAATGATTTGGTTTCAAGTGAATTCAGTCTACTTATAAATCAATTATTATGGGCAAGCCACAGTGCTGTGTGCTGGAGAAACAAAGATTAAAAATCTCTGCCCTCCAGAAGTTTACATTCTTCTGAAGAAAGATATGTGGATTGAGGGGAGAGGAGGGAGGAAGAGCAAGAGAGAGGGAAGGAGGGAGGGAGGGAAGGAGAGGGAAAGAAAGAGAAAGAGGGAAAGGGAGAAAGAAAGGGAAAGGGAGAAGGAAAAGGAGAGGAAGGGAGAGGGAAAGGAAGGGAGGAAAATGGGGGGGGGGAGAAAGAGACAGTAATAGAGAGAGATAGAGATAGAGAGAGACAAGGAGGGACAGTAAGGAAGGGGAGGAGAGAGAAGGACAGAAACAGGGAGGAGAGGGAGAGGAAAAGGAGAGAGGAAGAAGGAAAAGGAGATGTAGGGAAGGAGAGGAAGAGAAGAAGAAAGAGGAAAGGAGAGAGAAATGGAAGGGAAGAGACACAGAGGCAGAAACAGATGCAGACAAAGAAACAGACAGAAAGACAGAGAAAAAGAGACAGACACAGAGAGACAGAGAAAGGGAGAGGGAGGGAGGAAAGGAAAGAGAGAGAAATGAGAAACAAACAGAGAAAGAGACAGAGACAGAGAGAAAGAAGAGTGAAGCATGGATGGAAAGAGACAGAGGCAGCAAGAAAAAAGGGGAAAAGGAAAGAGAGAAAAAAAATGAGAGACAGAGCAAAGGCATGCCGGGAGAGAACACAATAGGTCTAGAAGGGCTAAGGTTTAGGGAGGGACACAAAGAAGAGCTGGTGGTCAGAGGGACATCAGAGTTCTGAGGAGGGGAGATGCGTTGGGGGCGTGGTCATCCTTTGATGGCTGAGGGGGCATGGAGAGGCAGGTCTTAGGGAATGACATTGCAGGGACACCGGGGAGTTTGAGGCATCAGTGCCCTGTAATAACATTTAGATATCTTCATTTTTGTTTTCCCAGAAAACTCAGGCAGAAAGAGTTTAAATACCCAAAGGTCATACAAATTAACAAGTTTGTGAGGCTGAATTTTAACTCAGATCTTCCTGATTCCAGATCCAGTGCTCTATGTACTATAGTGACCCTAGCTGACAGTTGAGTTATGAGCATATGAGTTTTTATTTATGCAAGACTGAGGAGGTTTAGATTGATAAAAGAGATTTATTATGGGGATTAAAAGTAAGGTTCAAGTCTAGTTAGAAAGAGGTAAAGGTTAGGTAAAGAGAAAAGGGCACTGGAAATTCCAGCAGGCAGAGGCTTTTGGGGTGCCAGGCATTGTGCTGGGATGTTTGGAACCTCTGCCAAGAGAGGGCTCCAGTCTGGCTCTTTTATAATAGGGGGCTCTGGCTACAAGCTGAAGGGGCCCATGGATGGAGTCCCAGGTTGGTTCCTGGCTAGGTTCCAGCCCGGATTAGAATTTGAATTGAATTCACTGGGTTTCAGGACTGAGCCATCCCCACCCAGATAATAAAGGTGAAACTGTTTGTGCCTGGGGTGGAGTCTCCTCCCGGAGGCAGAGTTGAAGAAGGTTTCCTCCTTTAAGGATTTTTCAGAGTTTTGGGGTTCCCTCTTCATTCCCTCCCTCAAGCAGTCAAAACTTAAATTCATTTAAAGGAAAAAGACTTGGGGCAGTGTCCCTTACTGAGGGAGAGTCAAAGGAGATTTTCTCCTTCAAAGATTTTCAGAGTTCTAGCGTCCCCTCTTCAAGACCACCTGGTTAAAGTGTTTGAAACTCTCAAAAGAAAACTTAGTTAACAGATCAACTCTTAATAATTCTTCAGCCTTTCTCTTAAGGCTAAATAGTCAGAGAGGCAGCAATTTATAATTTAGATGAGTCCAGGTTCCCACAACCAAAGCAAAAGAGTTTAAAACATTTGGCAACACAAAAAATCCAATTTCTGGTTTACAGAATTCAGAAAGAAAGTCATTCAGTGCATCTGGCTCTGAATCATGTGGGTTCGTTTCTTAGAAAAGCATTAGCCAAATTCACCAGTTGCACAATTTCTCTCTCTCTCTCTCTCTCTCTCTCTCTCTCTCTCTCTCTCTCTCTCTCTCTCTCTCTCTCTCTCTCTCTCTCTCTCTTCTCTCTCTCTCTCTCTCTTTCTCTCTCTCTCTCTCTCTTTCTCTGTTTTTCTCTCTCTCTCATTCTCTCTCTCTTTCTCATTCTCTCTCTCTCTCTCTCTGTATATATATGTATGTATATTATGTAAATATGTAATATATATGTATTATAACAAAGATAATCAAAACAACACAAAAAGCAAAATATGCAATATTCCAAAAACAAAACAAAACAAAACAAAACCAGAACCATAAAATCCAAATTATTTAGCTTTTGATGCTTTGAGGAGTCATGATTTTGCTGATACAAGTGCTTCATGCTCCCAAACAGATTTCAACATTTCCCAGACTCAGGAGGTGGTCTTCAGGAGCTATTACAATATCCTGCTAAGAAATCCTCCACATTTTGCTAGGCCATCTTCAAACCAATGCCTGCATTCTGGCCCTTTCTCCTTTTTCTGACTCGAACTCCCTTCTCAGTATTAATTTCCTCTATTAAAATTGTCCAGTGTCGAAGGTAGGCATGGGCTTTCTTCTTGATTTGTATCTCAAGCACTGAGCCAAGTGCATGCATTGAACAAATGCTTTTTCTTTTATCTATTCCTTTTTTTGGTCCATCTAAATTTTAATTTGTCTGAATTTCCACAGTTTAAAAATCAGAAGCTCTTGCCACAGTTACTGCTGTTCTGCAACAGTGTTAAGAAAGTTGTATGTTGGCAACAATGTACTATAAAGTCAAAGTGTTGAATCTCATCTTCAGGAAGGGCCATTCATTGCAAATAAATACCTTTAGATGCACACACAGTCCTGCTAATACAAATTCTCCAAGAAAAATATAATGATCCTAAGCTTTGTCAATCAATCGCCAAAGCTGAAGCATTGGCCAGAGGAAGAGGAAGATATAAAGGATGAAGAGAATGATGAGGATCATGGAAAAGACCCTTATTTAGTGATTCAATGTTTACAAGCATTATCTCTCTTGATACTCACAATAACCCCTTGGTAATAGGTGCTTTTACCATCCTGTTTTCCAAGTCAAGAAGGTGAACTTAAGGAAGTGACTTGTCAGTGACTTGTCTGCTCGCCCATACAAGTCAGCCTCCGCAACCCAAGTTTTTCTGGCTCCAAGCCTAGCATTCTATCCCTCCTACTCCATTACTCTTAGAATACCTAGAGGAAAGGACTTGGCAGCCAATGTGTCTAGAGAGACAGCATGCTGCGGTTAATAGAGTGATGGGTTTGGAGCTGGCAAGGCAAGTTCAAATCCAGTCTCAGGCCCATCAGCCATGGGACCCTAAAAAAGACCCAATCTCGTTAACTTGAGTTTCCTCAACTGTAACGTGGGAACAATCACAGCGCCTCCCTCCCAAGGCCGTCATAGAGATCAAATGAGATATTTGTACAGCACTCAGCCAGTTTTCCGGGTGTGAGCTAATGCATGATGAGAAATCTTCCTGATTGTCCCCAGGAACTTGGAGCCACAAGACTATGACACTCCTAAAAGTTTGCAGCTATTGTTATTCCTTCCAAATACATAATATGAAAAATAACATATCTTTTAGAAAATTTATTCATTATAATACTGTTTAAACCTAATTTTATGTTATTAGAGATTATTAGACCCCAGAATGTTGCCCTCACCTCAGTGACTCTCCATGAATGCCAGAGATGGCTACAAATGACTTTGAGTTCCTTCTCCCAAGTCCTGGGTCAGTGTTTTAGGTCCACAAACCTTGGTGTTTTGGCTTTGCCCAAGTTTTATCGAATTATATTTACTGGTATCCTTCTCAATCTACCTCATATTCAAGTTAATCCCTCTGGCAGTGTGTGTGCAGGTAGTCTTGTTAAAATACTCCATGGAAAGTAAACCACCCAGAGTTTCCATTCACTTTTTTGACTCCTTCTCCTCCACCAAAATGACTTAATAAATTCCTTTCTAAACTATTCCAGATTTGGAGATTTGTTCTCCAACATATTTGTTATTTCTCAGAGACTCTGTAATTGTAATTGGTGATTTGTAAATTGTAATTGGTGATTTCAAGCCAAAAGAAACAGTTTGTCCTTTCTTTATCAGTTATCTGGTCATAGATTATAGATTTAGAGGTAGAAGGGATTGCAGAAGCTTTTGAGTCTTCTACAGATGAGGAAAGGGAGACCAGGAGACATAAATCTGAGTTACAGAATTTGAACCCAAATCTTTTGAAAAACAGATCCAAGGGCAGCTAGGTGGCGCAGTGGATAGAGCACCAGCCTTGAATTTAGGAGGACCTAAGTTCAAATCTGGTCTCAGACACTTAACACTTCCTAGTTGTGTGACCCTGGGCAAGTCACTTAACCCCAGCCTCAGGAAAAAAAAAAAAAAGAAAGAAAGAAAGAAAGAAAAACAGGTCCAACATTCCTTCCATTAATCATATTGCCTCCCATTTCATGCTGCTCAAAAGTCTTTAAATCTGGCTATTTTAGACTGAGAGATCACTTGCTCCTTTATAACTTGTAATGCATTTCAAGGGAGATAAGGCGAGTCAGTTTAATTTTTTATATCTCATCTTCTCATCTTCTCTAGGGAGGATGAGCAAATTTAAGCAGCTTTCTTCTGTTCCAAGTCTAGAGAAATATAGTAAGGCTTCTTTTAAGCAGGATATCATAGAATCAAAAAGTCCTAAAAGACTTTAGAGATTATAATGATCTCCTATGTGCCAAGCACTGTGCTAAGTGTTGGGAATACAAAAGAAAAGTGAAAGATTTATATAATGATTTTTTAAAAAGGATATAAAAGGACCCACAAAGGCAAGTGAGACAATGAATGAATGCCACCTGAGTCCCAGAGAATAGCTCATGCCCCCCTCTCCTTTTGGTATGAAGGTGGGGTGTTAGAATTGGGTGGGGAATGAGGATTAGCTATAAGAAGGTGGCAGACTTAGCTGCTTTCTTCTGTTAAAAAGGAAGAAGAATGAGTCACTAAAAACAATTTGTACAAAGAAGTAGATCTACCACAGGTCAATGGTTCAAAGGGCTTCCTGGATTTGGAGTGAGCAAACAGGTCACAGAGATCCAGGTGACTTCATGTCCACTATCATCCAGCTAACAGATGCCAGAGGCCAGATTGAGACTTTCTGCTTCAAAATCCAGAATTGAAACCTTTAGGGATGGGCATAGAGAACACAAGATGTTCCCCCATAAAAGACTTCCTAAAATTTGGAGAGACCACGAAAAGTCTGCTAGATTTGGAGTTACAGGACTTGAGTTTGAATCCAAGTTTTGTGATTTTGAGGTAAGTCACTTGACTTCTCAGCCTCAGTTTACTCATTTGTAACCTAAAGGCACTAACTAAAGATCCCTTCCAGCTCTACATCTATGATCTTACACACTTAGGGTTCTGCAAGAGTCAAGGAATGAGAACAGCTTCAGTAAGTGTCCGTTAAAATCATGGAAAATCCGTTCTCCAGCCGCACTTATCAAACTGAATCCTGATCTGTTCAGTCTGTCTTCATGTGGCTTCTGTTTCCCTAATGACCTGAATCATGTTTTTCTGATCTTTTCTACTACCTTTGGGCCTTAATTCAGCTAACTGGTCTCCTGCATGTCCAGCCTTACCTTCATTTTACTCAATTTTACAGAATTAATGAGGAAAATAATAAAAATTAATGAAAAATATTATAAAATTTCTAAATTGGTTGAATATATGTTATGTAATTTGCATGCATGATATATACATGCATGTATGAGTGCATCTACTCATGTATGTGAATATATAGGTGCATATGTGGTACACCTGCAAGCATGTACACATGTCAGCATATGTGTACTGTGTAATGTGTATAGCACAAACATATATATACACATACATACATATACACACATCTATGCTGTACACACATACATTGCTAGGCTTGAAGTCAAGAGAACTGAGTTTGTAGCCCAATTCAGATGTTTACTAATTATGTGATTATGCTCAAGTAACAACAGTGCCCAACCTCAGTTTCCTTCTCTGTAAAATGCAGATAATGCTTACATCGCCCATGTGTCAGCTGAAAACAGGCTCAATCAATCAAGCATTTATTCCCAGGGAGCCAGGGAACACGCCAGGTGCCATAGACACAAAGACAAAATGAAGCAGTCTCTGATCTCAAAGAGATCATATTTGGTGAGGAGAACCATGAATATACATATTAAAATATATGTATATCTGTATTTATACCTACACATATATGTGTATATATCGATTACACACACAAAGTGAATGCAAGGTATTCATGGGAGATGTTAGCAGCTGAGGATAAAGGCATCAAATACATAGGAAGTGGCACTTGAATAGAGCTTTGAGGTAAGCAATTCAGTGTTTCATGTCAGCCCCCGCCAAGAAGTCTGCAAGAAGCTTTAAATTTTCCTTGTTTCTAGTTTTCCCCTAGGGCTATTGAGTTCTTCATACAAGTTGGCATAAAATTCTCTCTTTCTCCTGTGTCTCTCTTCCCTTCCTTTACTTTTCTTCTCTCTCTCTCTCTCTCTCTCTCTCTCTCTCTCTCTCTCTCTCTCTCTCTCTCTCTCTCTCTCTCTCTCTCTCCATTTCCATCTCTCTCCTCCTCTCTGCCAAAGTAGAGCATCTGATATACACCTTAAATTTCATTTTGCAAAAGATGAAAGAAATGTTAGGAAAACCATTATTCCAGGGCTGACTTTGACCAACACAAAGGAAATATTTGCTAATGTAAACTCATTTGAAATCTTTGAAGGAAATGACCACTTCAGCTTGGAATTCATAACAAAGATGGAGAGAGTCAGTTATGACTATCAGGCACCCTTGACTTTGGGAGAGCAGATTTCAGAGTTCAGAGAAAGGGCAGGTAGAAACTCATTAAATTATATAGGAGAAATGGATCCAAGAGGGAATGAAGTTTTGAGAATAAAATTTTCATCTTGCTAAAACAAATAATTCAGAGGGGATAGGAAGGGAGAGAATGATCTGGCTGTGTAGGGAAGTCATTGACTAACTCAGATGGGAAAATTGCATTTAAAGAAATGGCTGTCGGGGCAGCTAATAGTGAATTCAAGTGAGTCACATGGCTCTGTAAAAATAGGGTCAAGCAAGTTAATTTTGAGAATAAACTGGAGCTTCTGATGAAAGCAAAAGAAAAGGAACCTTTTTTTTTTTTTTAAACAAAAGGATGATTAAAAAAAGGGCGAAGCTCACTTAGAATAGCATAGTGGTCTTGTAGACAATGATAAAGACAGTTTTCAGTTGCTACTTTTGTTCTATTTTCCCAGGGGGATAATTTTGTACTGGAAAGAACACTGTATAAATGTCTAAAAAGGAATTGAAGCTGAAGACAAAGTGAGGAGATTATAGAATAGAAGATCAAGGAGTATAAGAGACCAAAGGGAAGGGACAAACATTATTCCAATTTGTTTTTTGTTTGTTTGTTTGTTTTTCTCTGAGGCTGGGATTAAGTGACTTGCCCAGGGTCACACAGCTCCAATTTGTTTTTAAAGACAAGAAAGTGAAGTTTATAAAGTATAGAGACCAACAAACTTGACTTTTGATTATGGCAAATTTTTGGAACATATTGTTAAAGGGGCCATTAAAGAGGCAGCTGGATGGCACAGTGGAGAGCACCAGCCTTAAAGTCAGGAGGACCTGAATTCAAATGTGACCTCAGATGCTTGATATTTATTAGCTGTGTGACACTTAACTGTGTCTCACCAGAAAACAGAGAGAAAGAGAGGAGGGAGAAGGAGGAAGCAAGAAGGGAGGGAGAGGGAGAGAGAGAGAGAAGAGAGAAGTAGGGTGGAAAACCATTATAAAGGAACCTTCAGATCCCACATTGTTTCTTCAAGAACAAGTCATGCCAGAATAACCTGATTTTCTTTTTTTCCCTACACGGTTACTAAACTCTTAGTTTGGAGGAATGTGATTGATTTACCTAGATATTAACACAACATTTGAAAAAAATCTCATGCTATTCTTGAGTACAAGATGGTGTTATGTGAATCAGACAAAAAAACTGGACTGGGTGGCCACTTGTCAGGAAAATTCTAGAGGAAAAGTTATGTTTAGGCAATAGCTCATGAGGTTCCTTCCAGCTCTGAGAGCCTGTGATTGTGGGACCCCTCACTGGTTCACCCTGACTTGAGTGAAAGCAGAAAGTTACTACTCTAAACCAAGAGAACAAGCACAAGAGAGAACTGCTAATGACTCAGAGAAATCCTAGGATCAATGATTGAGAGCTAAATACCAATTAGTCCATGAGGACTGAGATGAGGAAACTGAGACCTGGAGAAATTAAGTGGTTTGGTCAAGATTATACTATTAGAACAAAGGAGAGCTGGGAAGTCTAACTTTCTCTCCTGAGAGAAAGGGAAATGTAACCACTGACTGCAAATTAGATACCATATATAAACAGTAGCACAGCATCCTCAACCGTTGAAAGCCTTCAGAACTTTCAGCACTTTTGTAAGTCTCTACTTTTCCCCTTAACAGAACAAATTATTCCTAAACATCCAAATACACTATAAACTCTATTGTTTCTGTTCTTTCTAAAATTTTATTTGTTTTGAAAAATATAAAAGGAAGTATTTCGATAAAAATGCAATTCTAAATGAAACCAAGAATTTCCACTCACTTCAAGTTAATTGTTTTTTTTTGAATGAGGCAATTGGGGTTAAGTGACTTGCCCAGGGTCACACAGCTAGGAAGTGTCTGAGGTCAGATTTGAACTCAGGTCCTCCTGACTTCAGGGCTGGTGCTCTATCCACTGTGCCATCTAGCTGCCACTCAAGTTAAATTTTAAAGAAAACTCAAAACAATTACTTATTTACAGGTTATATTCCTGAAATTACTGGGTTTTATTTATTTATATTTTGTCATGAAAGTACTACTATCATCTTAGTCTCAGGTCAACACAAACAACAGTCAAAAAACACTTATTAATCATCTCTTATGTGCCAGGCACTGTACTAGGTGCTGGGGACACAAAATAAAAAATGAAACAATCCCTCCCTTGGAAGGTAGTTTGAAGTAAACATGGAAGGAGACAAATCGATCCATCAGTAGTAGCTTTGAATAGTCTAGACGTGTCAGGTCTCCAGAGTACAGCCTCATTTCTCCTTTTCCTCCTCTCCCCTGATTTCCCAACTTTCTAGAAGTAGTCTCTAAGAGACTATGGAGTATTTGTCTAACACTATTGATCATGAGCCACGATCCGGAGTGTTCTAGTAATATCAATGATCAATAACCTAATATCTTAATACCTACCCTAATATCCTTAAAACCTTTCTAGCAATAATATTGAGATTACTATTCAAAATTACGTTGGGACAGTAATTACTAGTTATATGACATAAGGCAAATCAATTAGTGAAATTGTGTGGAATGAAGAGATAAGGTGAAGAACTTACAGGAATGTTTAAAAAATTTCTGTCTCTGTGATGATGTGTGCAAGCCAATATTTACTTAAAACTTTAGATATATTTACTTGACCAGAAATGATGACATTTATCCTTGTTCGATGTTATCAATATTTAGATTATTAAATGCTTTCAGCTCAGTAATCTGAAGTTTGAAGGTCTGACTGATGATTCCTCTCAGAATCAGGGAAACAAAGCATTCTGTTCTAATCTGCCTTTGGCACCCATGTACAACATTCAATTAGGGGAGAGAGCACCTATTTCTCTTTTTTTTTTTTTTTTTTTTTTTTTTTGAGGCTGGGGTTAAGTGACTTGCCCAGGGTCACACAGCTAGGAAGTGTTAAGTGTCTGAGACCAAATTTGAACTCAAGTCCTCCTGAATTCAAGGCTAGTGCTCTATACACTGCTCCAAGTAGCTGCCCTAGGCACCTATTTCTCAATGCTCCCCAATTTATGATGTAATCCTTTGAAACAGAAACCTTGCATTCCAATCTCTCTAAATAGCAACAACCAATTGGATGCCTCCCCCTCCCCTTCTCAATGCTCTCTTACTTGAGATGGAATCTCTTGTATAAACGCCGCGTAGCTTTATTACTTCTTTAGAGCTTTCTCTTTCTTCTCTCGTGATGGGACGGCTCATCCTCTGGAGGTTTTCAATAAACAACTTTTCTGCCTTCTACTGAGTGATCTCTGAGTAGTCATTTTGGCTAAGGGTCTTCTACATCCCTCACAAAACCATTACCCAAAACAGTAAAGAACCACTGGACTGGATAATCTCAAAATCTATTCTCCTATTATCCTTTAAGATCTGGCAAGAGAAGTGGGGAAATGGTAATTATAGTGAAGGACCCCATTAATTAAATAGTAGAAGTATTCACAACCTCACAGAGCCCGAATTCAGAATCATTAAGATTGTTTCTTAATTTCCGAATGCACGAATCCCATATGATCAACTGTTGCAGGGCTCCTATACATCTATAGATGGAGAGAAGGTTAAAAATCGCAAGTGTTTTTGCTTGCAATCAGGCTGAGAGCATCCTGCCTCCTGATTACATGTTTGGGTAGCTATGTCAGATTGTTTTCCACCTGATTGATTAGACCATGTGTGTGTGTGTGTGTGTGTGTGTGTGTGTGTTTGTGTGTGTGTGTGTGTGTGTTTGTGTGTGTGTGTGTGTAAATGTATGTGTATGTGATTGTATGTGACTAGGGATGTGTGTATATTTGGGTGTGAATGTGTGTGTGTTTGAAATAACACAAAGAGCTTTTTCCCAGATTGTGTTCAATAGGTGTTAGTGTTTTATGTGTGTTTTTATACTTTTATTTAATGAGCAAATAAACCAGTTTTTTTTAAAACATCCTCTTCAAGTTCTTTTTGCTGATGACTATTGAAAAATAATAATTCAAAAGGATTCTAGATCGATCACTCAATATTTGTTATTCTTGTACAATAAAAAAAGAAAAAGGAATATTCTTGTCCTTAAATGAGCTACTGACTTAGTAAGAATACATGAATAATGTGCAAACTTTTTTTTTTTTAAAGCATAAAGACATTGAGATGAATTCAATTCAATGGAGTGAACGTTAAGCCCCTATTCTGTGACAAGGACTCCCTCTCTTCAACCTGGTTTCTTGCCTTCCTTTGGAACTGAGCTCAAATTTCACCTTTGGCAGAAGGCTCAACCCCCTCTACCGCCCCTGCTCCAGCCTGATCCCAGAGATGACTGTCCCTTTCCACTGTATGTAACATGTATGCACATATTTACTTACATGTTGTCTCCCCCATGAAAATGTGAGCTTCTGGGGGCAGGGAGCTATTCCCCACCCCATCCCAACCCCCCTTTTTTGGTAGCCACAGCTTAATAAATAATTCCAGCTTGACTGAAAGTGCTGGAGGCTGCACATAGAAAGAAAGAGATGACAGTCACTACCCACAATGATCTTGGATTATTGTGAAATAAGTCATTTTAAGTCAACAGAGCCCACAAATAATGAGCTAGCCTGGAAGGTCCTTCCGACCCTGAGAATCTGTGAGTCTAATACAAGAAAATGTCCTCCTCGGCCTACAGCAGCCCCACACCCCCAGCCTAGGAAACAGTGGGAAGCTGTTCCTCAGTCCTCCCACCCTTGGTCATTCTGCTGATAAATGACACAAAAAGACCGACTCAGCAGAACCACTGGGCAATCTCCGAGACTGGATTCTCGTCCTTTTATATCTCCCCTGCCCTGCTTTATTTTATCAGGAAAGATCTGGGACTGACAAGCTGTGTTCTATTGGTGTCTTTCGCTTCCCAGGTTGCTTTAAGAGAGACAGAATGAGTAGCAGCAATGAATCTACATCTCCAAGTACCCACTGGGCATTTCAACAATAAAAAATAGACAGAGACTGGGAGGTTTATGAGGAGACAGGGTCTGGGAAAAATAATATTAATGGCCTGAAGCGTCCTTGCAAATACAGAAAGGATTTTTTTTTCAGTCCATTAATTGAGTTGCCAACAACAGATGACAAGATCTGTTATTAATAGGCTTTCTTTCCTACTGGCTGCTGAGGTGGGGAAAAAGGTATCAGCCTTGCTGTAGTTATCATCCTCCTGAATAGAGAGGGCACCTGCTGTGCCCAACTGGGAGGGGAAAAAAATCACTGGCAGAGTGCTTGATTTGAATATTTATCAAGTTTCTATGATAGACCAGAAATAGTACAGAAGACTGAAAGTCTTTAGATGCAGAAGCGTTTAGGCTCCTATGATGTTTGAATCCCATAATCTTAAAGGTGGAGGGGATTTTAAAGGTCATTTAGTGAATTCATGGGCAGCTAGGTTTGGTAGTGGGTAGAGCACTGGAGGAAGACTCATCCTCTTGAATTCAAATACAGCCTCAGACACTTACTAGCTCTGTGACCCTGGGCAAGTCACTTAACCCAGCTTGCCTCAGTTTCCTTATTTTCAAATGAATTGGAGAGGGAAATGGCAAACCATTCTGGAATTTTTGTCAAGAAAATCCCAAATGGGATCACAGAGTTGAACACAAGTGAAAAACGGGGCAACAGTAGCAGCAACAACTTGAATAAGAATCATCTCTAAGGGGAAAAAAAATTAATAAAATTAAAAAAAAAAAAAGAAAAAAGAAACACTTCAAGCTTTTGCTAGACCTTCAGTAAGGAAGACCCACTACAGGCCAAAGCAGCTCTTTCCACTTTAAGATCAGATCTCATTATGAAGATTTTGTGGGGTTTGTGTGGAATGGAGAGATAAAGTGAAGAACTTACAGGAATGTTTAAATTCTTTTTCTCTATTTTTTATTATTTCTATGTCTCTGTGACCTGCATAAGTACAGTGTATGTAAGTCAATATTTACTTAAAACTTTAGATATAAGGAGAAATACAGAGAGGCTTGGAGAGACTTACATCAACTGATGCTCAGTGAAACGAGCAGAACCAGAAGATCATTATACACTTCAACAATGATACTGTACGAGGATGTATGCTGATGGAAGTGGATTTCTTCAACATAGAGAAGAGCTAATCCAATTCCAATTGATTAATGATGGACAGAACCAGCTACATCCAGAAAAGGAACACTGGGAAATGAATGTAAACTGTTATTTTTACCTTCTGAATCCAATTCTTCCTGTGCAACAAAAAATTCGGTTCTACACACATATATTGTATCTAGAATATACTGTAATATATTTAACATATATAAGACTGCTTGCCATCTGGGGGAGGGGTTGGGGGAGGAAGGGAAAAAATCTGAATAGAAGTAAGTGCAAGGGATAATGTTGTAAAAAATTACCCATGCATATGTACTGTCAAAAAAATGTTATAATTATAAAATAAAATAAAAATTAAAAAAAAAAAACTTTAGATATATTTACTTGACCAGAAATGATGACATTTATCCTTGCTCAATGTTATCAATATTTAGATTATTAAATGCCATCAGCTCAGCAATCTGAAGTTTGAAGGTCTGACTGATGATTCCTCTCAGAATCAGGGAAACAAAGCATTCTGTTCTAATCTTCCTTTGGCACCCATGTTTAACTTTCAATTAGGGGAGAGGCACCTATTTCTCAATGCTCCCCAACTTATGATGTAATCCTTTGTAACAGAAACCTTGCATTCCAATTTCTCCAATTGGCAACAACCAATTGGATTGCCTCCCCCTCCCCTTCTCAATTTTCTCTTACTTGTGATGTAATTTCTTGTATAAAAGCTGTGTAATTTTTACTACTTCTTTAGCCCTCCTCCTGGAGCTTTCTCTTTCTTATCTGGTGATGGGACGGCTCATCTTCCGGAGGTTTTCAATAAATAACTTTTCTGCCTTCTTCTTCTTCTTCTTCTGCCTGAGTAGTCATTTTGGATAAGGGTCTTCTACATCTCTCACAGGTTTTACTGACATTGACCCTAAATCTGCCTCTGTACTTTCCCACTCATTTCTTTTCTAATTCTGAGGCCAAACAGAACATAAACATCGATTTAAATCTTTCTCCAAACTAAATATCCTGGGTTCCTTTAATCCAACCTGACATGGAATAAATAATTTTTTAAAAATGGTATTTGTAGTATTAATTTTCTATTCCCTTTATGCTAATGAGGGGCTTTAATAATTGAGGCAGGGTCAAAAACAACCACAGAGAAATGGTAAGAATCAGTATCATAACTAGACTATGTTCTAGGGACAAGTCAATGAGGAGCAATTTTATTTAATTTAACATCACCTAATTTCCAAGAATGTTCTAAATTAGAGGCTAAAATATCTGAACTGTCATTTG
Source organism: Sminthopsis crassicaudata (assembly GCF_048593235.1). Lineage (NCBI taxonomy): Eukaryota > Metazoa > Chordata > Mammalia > Dasyuromorphia > Dasyuridae > Sminthopsis > Sminthopsis crassicaudata. Next base: position 18,516,798 of record NC_133619.1, on the reverse strand, counting down.
AACATTCCCTTGATCATGTCTCTATTTGAAATAGTACTTCTAGGCACCTTGAACTAGGGGGAAAATCCCAACTTGTTAAAGAATTTGGGGGTTAACAATTCCACCTCTACAAATAGGACTGAAATGGACAAAAGACTGGCCCCCTGATCCCTGGGTCAGGGGGCCTCAGGCTTACAGGAAAATGTTGCTTAAACTAAATTAAGGGAAGTTTATGTTCAGACTGGGCTCTATTCCCCGGTTCATGAGACCCTAGACTTCCGAGAAGTGTATGTGCAACAAAGTCACAACATTGCAAAACATGATGACAGAGTACGCACTCTCGTCCAGACACTTCCCCATTGTAAACAAGAAACTGTGTCTGTGATTCCCAAAATTTGTAAGCACAAGGCTGTACCCGGATGTGGCAAACGGGCTTAAAAGGGTACCTCACTAAAGGTTCGGGACTGATCTCTACTAGCCTGTCTAGTGGGGGTCAGTCACCGGCCGGCTAATAAATGATGCTTTAAATTGAATAATTTGGTCAGAGCTGTCTATCTCATGTCTGTCCATTTCAGAGCCCTGAATAACTACTCAACTGCATTCTTGATCCCGTCCTCTTCAGTGTCCCAGGAGTAATATCAACCTTAATCCTTTCAAAACATAGAACTGGGAACTGCTCATGGATGGGTCCTGCTTTCAAGGCTGAGGCTCAGCTAAGAACTTTACTGGCCTGGAGGGACTTCGGGCTTCCATCTGTTCAGAAAGACTTCCTATTTCCATTTGTAATCCACCTCCTTAAAAAAAGGCTTTTCTTCTTGACTGGCAATGCATTTTCAAACTGGAAAAAAAAAAATTTTGACCAGTGAAATATTTATTCCTTGATATTTCTAGAAAAATAGAAGGATGTGGGCTTTTGTTTGTTTGTTTTTTAATACGCTTCCACACCAGGACAGACTCTGCACTGGCAAGCAGGGGTGACCAGGAGCATTCTGATCTCAGTTCTTATACACAAGCCTAACTATTACACTTGATCTGAGTTAATAGTACCCACTAAGTGCTAGACACCATGCTCATCTCTGGAGATAGAAATACAGAAGGAAAAAAAAAGAAGAAAGACAGTACCTGCCCTCAAGGGGCTTACAGTCCAATAAGGGAAGGCTCAAAGAGGGGGCAGGAAAAGGAAATCAGGGAGAAGTTAGAGAAATAGAGAAATAGCAAATTCAGGGCTCCACCCTCCAATCAGAGGCAGAGGGCAATTTTGAAGTGCAATACCGAGGCTAATTAGATCCTAAAGAATAATAAGGTTATTTCAATCACGAGTTTCCTGCGCTTGATGAGGAAGTCAGAGAAGTCCCAAGGCGGTGCTGCCAGGGGAGAATGAGGGTATGAAGGAGCCAAAGTCTATCCTTCAACCAAAGTCTGGGCCTTTGGACGCTACCATAGGGACCTCATTGGTAAAGGAGAGCAGCCCGAGACTCTTTTGAGTAAGGACTTGGCCAAATCGGTGGAAATCGGGACTAAGGAAGGTCAGGAAACAAAAGGGCCGTGTGCCAAGCTGAGGAAGACAGTCGGTGTGGTTCACAGATTGGGTTTGTTGACATCCTGAATTATTTCCTTCCTGACTTGGGGTTTGGGGGAGGACAGGACTGGGGTGGGGAGGAAAAGAGGTGACTGGGAAGCAGTGGGTGGAGGCTGGCTGCTGATTCCGATGCTTCTCATTCACCGGGCACTTTATTTTCAAATAAGTGGTTTTTTGCTTCGCTTTGAGTCACGTGTTTAACTGGGACTGGTCCGGGGAGTGGGAGCTATGGGGAGGTTTGTGTAGGTAATGCTAACAGCGGGCACATAAGCCCTCTGCCTGAGGTCACTGTATCCTCCCAACCGCCCTGGGAGGTCGGTGTCATTCTCAGGAAACTGAGGCAGGCAGACTTGAAGTGAACTACCAGGGTCATACTGAAGTGAATTAGCAGGGGACCAGAGCCAGCGCTCTGTGCCAGGGGGCATGGGGGAGAGCTCCCTCACTGAAGCTGTGCCAGGCTGAGTGGCAAGGCGAGATGGACAGGGCCAGTGCAGGTGTGAGGAGGCAGCGGCCAAGCAAAGGTCCGGAAGCGGAAAACTACCCTCTGGAGGGGCAGAGTCTGCCTGGGCTAGAGGCCACCCCGCGGGGAAACTGAGGCAGGAAGCAGCACCCCTCCCCCAGGCCCCGTGGGCCTCCGGGTCTCAGTCGGCTCGCGCCTCTAGGGCCCAAGGCAGAAGGGCCCCGGGGCTCGAGCGGGGTCCGCGCGTGGCCAGCGGGCGCCTGCCCTCCGAGAGGCGATCGGGGCGGCGGAGACTAGCAGGGTGGAGCACGGAGGAGTCGCCCTCCCCGGCCCCGCCCTCCGCCCCACGCGTGCCCCGCCCCGGAGGGGGCCTCACCCTAGTCTGGTCCGGGGGGAGCAGAGGGTCCCGCGGGTAAGTGACCCGCCGGGCTTGGGGGCCCCGGACAAGGCACGCCCTCACCTGAGGGAAGGGGCGGGGGCGAGGGAGGAGTGAGGAAGGGGGGAGACGTCTCGCCGAGCCCAAGATGCTGCCCGCAGGACGGGCGCCCGGAGCTCCGGGCCGGCCGGAGGGGGCTCGGTGCCCCCGGGCCCGAGTGGGCCTGGCTGCCAGTCCGGGCTTCCCCTCCCGAGCGAGAGCAGGGGCGGCTGGGACCGGGAAAGGGGGGGTATGGATCCGCTGGGCGGGTAGGGCGGGGCAGAGAGGGGGGTACTACACTACGGCCCCCTCCCCCTGACTAGCTGGGCCTGGGGGGAGGGGCGTCCCTTTTCTCCTCTCCACCTTCCCGGGGCTTTCGGAGACTGCCCGCGGAAAGTTAGGCTTGGGCGTGGAGGGGCCTTAAAGGCGATCTAGCGCCCCCGCAGCCAAGGTCACCCCGAGAAGGTTGAGCCTCCTTGGAGAGGGGGAGGGGAGTGCGCTAGCTGGGGCGCCCCGGGGAGAGCTTCTCCCCAAAGCCGGAGACACTGCTGCTTCCGCGGGCGGAGGCCGCGGTCCTGTGGCCAGAGCCAGGGCTGAAGGGTCCCTCCCCCTCCGGGACCCCTGATCCGCGCTAAAAAAAACGCTTCCAACACAGTCACTGATGTGATTGGGAAAGGGGGAGACCGGGAGGGGGAGGGGGAGGCTGCTGCTGCCAGTCCCCTCCAAACCCTCCTTCTTTTACAGGGGGGGAAACTGAGGCATGGCTGGCCCGGGGTCAGCCGAGGAGGGGGCGGGGCCGGGGCTGTTTTTGGAATGCTCGGCTTCTGGTTACCGAGCTCGTGCTGCCCCTGCACGATTTCAGCCCAAACCCGGGGCTTGCCCGGGAGAAATTGCTCCGGGTTCAGCCGGAGGGAGGGGAGGAGAAATGGGAGGGAAATGGAGAAATGAGGAGTCAGCCCCAGGCGTCTTGGGTCAGCCCCCAGAGTGAAGAGAGGGCCTCCGCCTGGGGCCACTCCTGTTTCCCGGCAGAGTCTGCGGGGATGGAGTAGCGACTTTGACGTTGCCCACGACCAGAGCTCGGGATGGAACTAGGCCTGGGCCGGGCCCCGAGAACACCCGGCCCCCCTCCTGCGCCCGTCTGAGACAGCCTGGGTAAGTCTCTCATAGGACAGCCTGGAGCATCCGAGGCTGGGGGAGGGGAGCTCCCTTATTCCATGGCCCCCAATCACCGGAGGCTGAGAGGGAGGACTGGGAAGTTTTTTGTAGAACTTCCAGTCCCCCCAGCTAGCTCTCCCAGCCCCAGCTTGCTCCACCTGCCCTGTGTTAGAGCGCGTCTGCTGGGCTGGGAGGGTGGAGAGCTCGAAATTCCTTCTTCAAACCTTTTAAAAAATCTTCAGTCCTTTCAGTTGGGGTTTTCCTGGTTAAGGTCCTGGAATGGTTTGTCATTTCCTTTTCCAGCCCATTTTACAGAGAAGGAAACTGAGGCAAACAGTGAGTAGTCCGGAGTCACACAGCTTGTTTGTGTCTGAAGCCAGTCTTGAGCTCCTCTTCCTGACTCCAGCCCCAGCATGCTGTCCACTGTGCCACTTCCATGCCCACCTAACCCTGCTACCCTCTTAAAAATGATGGAGGGCCAAAATTTCCCCATCCCGCTTTACCCTCTTAAAAATGATCCGAGCACCGGCATTTCCTCACCCTCCAACCCTAAAAGTTTTTGTTCCAGTGAGGTTCTATCCCCTGATATCTAATGCCTATTAGAAAATTAATATATTATGAATAGTGATATTATATTAATAGTATGTATTACATATTAGAAATTAGTATTATTATGAACATAATTTCTACTTCTTCGTACGCGGAACAAGTTGTAGGGAATTTCCAAACCACATTTTATGCAAAATAAATCATGCCTGTAATGAACTGAACCAGCTACACCCAGCGAAAGAACTCTGGGAGATAACGATGAACCACTACATAGAATTCCCAATCCCTCTATTTTTGTCCACTGCATGTTTGATTTCACAGGATAATTGTACATTGCTTCAAAGCCCGATTCTTTTTGTACAGTAAAACAACTGTTTGGACATGTATACGTATATTTTATTTAACTTATACTTTAACATATGTAACATGTATAGGACTACCTGTCATCTGGGGGGGGGAGGGGAAAAATTGGAACAAAATGTTTGGCAATTGTCAATGCTGTAAAATTACCCATGCAGATATCTGGTATATGAAAATTATAATTAATTTTTTAAAAAAGAAAAAATAAATAAATCCTGCTTAAGAGGAATTTTCTTTTCAAAGAGTCTAGAATTTTTTTCCACAGTATATATGCATGAGTAATTTTTTTTTATAATATTATCCCTTGTATTCATTTTTCCAAATTATCTCCCTCCCTCCCTCCATTCCCTCCCCGCCCCCATGACAGGCAATCCCATACATTTTACATGTGTTACAATATAATCTAGATACAGTATATGTGTGTAAATACCATTTTCTTGTTGCACATTAAGTATTAGCTTCAGAAGATATAAGTAACCTGGGCAGATAGACAGTAGTGCTAACAATTTACATTCACTTCCCAGTGTTCCTTCTCTGGGTGTAGCTACCTCTGTCCATCATTGATCAACTGGAAGTGAGTTGGATCTTCTTTATGTTGAAGATTTCCACTTCCATCAGAATACATCTTCATACAGCATTGAAGTGTACAGCGATCTTCTGGTTCTATTCATTTCACACAGGATCTCCATAACCTTCATATACCACAATTTACCCAACCATTCTCCAATTGATGGGCATCTATTCATCTTCCAGTTTCTAGCTACAACAAAAAGAGCTGCCACAAACATTTTGGCACATACAGGTCCCTTTCCCCAAAGAGTTTTTTCTTATCAACAGTCTCTGTTAACTGAACTTCCCAGTGTACCCATTGAACTGTCTCAATTGTTTTTGTTACCCGACATTACGTGGGATGTCCTCCCTCTCTCCCCCCAGTTCTGAAAATGGGCATCCTTATCTGTACAGGAGCTAAAAGGAGAGGGCCCAGTTTTTTTCGAGTCAGCAGAAATGAGCTATTGATTCAAAATATTCCATATAATGGCCAGGACGGGTACCTTAAGCAATTATACATAAGATGAAGAGTTTCCCAAAAGTTTTAAGTTACTATTTTAAATGCTGTGGCCAAAAACCAGGATCTAAACCCCAGAGCAGCGTTACTAAGAAGATGAAGAGAATTTGTTATTTTATAAATGAAATTTTATAACTTTCCATCCAAGAAGATCTGTGCAGTGCATGATCATAATTATTTGGTGTGGTTCTGCCAGACACTGTCTGGAGAGACAGTCCTGCTCCCGACAAATACTGATTCTTTGACCTCAGTGCTTAGGCAGCTTTCTAAAAAGCTGTGCTGTGGAGCAATTAGTGATCTGAATTGCTTAGAAGCAGTTCCCTCCACCAAAGAAGTCTCTGGCCTAGAATAGAAATAACAACAACAATAATAATAGTAATTTAAGGTTTGCAAAATGTTTTACATAGATGATCTTTGCTCTTCACAGCAACCTTGTGAAATAAGTGACACAACTATTGTTAGCCCCATTTTGCAGGTGAAGAAATTAATGTTGAATAAGTTTTCCAGAGTTACACAGCCAGTAAGTGCTTGAGTCAGGGCGCCAAACTCAGGTCTTCCTAACTCATGGAATCATAGAGTTAGTTTATCATTTTTATTTCCTTTTGTTTTTTAATTTAAAAAAAAATTTAAATATTTTTGAAGTCAGTAAGCACTAAAGTGACTTGTCCAGGGTCACAGTCTGTTAGTGTCTGAGGCTACCCTGGAGCTAAGGTCCTCCTGACTCCAGGGCCAGCGCTCTATCCACTCTGTCATCTACCTGCCTCAATTCAATTTTCAAAAAAATTAATTCATGTGCTTTGTTTATATCCAGAACAGTTGCTTTGTTTGAAGGAAAGATTCGAAAACACAAGTAGATACACTTACAAAATCTTTTCCCTTGGAAATAGTTCTAATGACCAGTATTTATTAGATTATAAGCCCCTTAATTAAGTGTAGGGACTGTCTTGGTAGCCCCAGCTCTTAGCACAATGGCTGGAACTTACTAGGTTCTTAAGCACATGTTTGGTTAAGATTTTAGAGCCTGAAGGGAACTTGGACATCACTGAATCCTGCCCTTTCATTTTACAGATGAGAAAATTGAGGTGGGAGGGGAGGGTGTGTTCAGAGATTGACCTGAAATTTAAAAGGTAGGGAGTGAGCCTGGGTTTTTTTGAATATCTTGGGTCTCTGATTTCAAGGCTAGAGCTCTGGCTCAGTCTCTCTCCGGTCCCATCTCACCAGGAAGATTTGGCACCCATGCGACAACTTGTTTCTAGTCTCCTCTCTGGTAGGGGTCTAAAGACCATTTTAACAAATAACTTCCTACTTGATGACCTTAGGCAGATCCTTTCAATTGTCCAGACCTCATTTTCCTCATCTGGATGAAGGCTGGGACAATCTGATATTGTTGTTTAAGTCAGTAATCTCGGATCATTCTGTTTATTAAACAAACTTGTTTTTAGATCTGGGCCAACACTTTTGGGTGATGTGGATACTATAAATTAGATCCAGTGGAAAGATCTGGCATAATGGAAAAATTCAACTTAGAGCCATTTAAACCTATCATTCGAGGGAGAATAACAGTGTAAATAGAAAGCCTGCTGAGGAAATTGAGGTTCATGGCCTCTTGGTGAGCTGGTCAAGTTCCAGTAGAATGGGGGACCACTCCATCACACCTCCTCGTGAACCTCATTCATTAATTTTAAAATGTAATGTGATTTATGTTTTGTTTTCAAATTTATTTTGTTAAATATTTCCCAATTAATTTTTTTTTTTTTTTTTGCTGAGGCAATTGGGGTTAAGTGACTTGCCCAGGGTCACACAGCTAGGAAGTGTTAAGTGTCTGAGACCAGATTTGAACTCAGGTCCTCCTGAATTCAGGGCTGGTGCTCTATCCGCTGAGGCACAGAGCCGCGCCCCCCCCCCCCCCCAATTAAATTTTAATCTGCCTCAGGTCCCTCCGGGGAATATTGTGGACACTGATGGTCTAGACATCACTGGAGCTGGGATAGCTGAGAAGGGGCTGACCCACAGGGGAGGAGAAGTTTTGTACATGGGGACTGAGTCCCTCAACCAATGAAATGAGAGCCCCACTCCTGGTTCCTGGCAAATTTCTTGCCCCTCTCTGAATAATGCATTTCTTGGACCCATAATATCCAGAACTAATTGAAATTTAATGTAGAGAGCACAACATTCTTCAAGGATCACAAATCCTTTGTTTTCTTTTTTGTATTACAAGAAAAGAAAGTGAAGGATTTTAAATTTAGCTGAAAAAGAGCTGGAAACCAGCCCCTTCAGAATATACAGAACAGCCAGTGCATGGGGGGTTGAATAAAAAGTCTAATACAGCTTGTCAAATCCCTCTCAGAATATCTATATTTAAATAATATATTTTTATTTTCAAAATATATGCACAGATAGTTTTCAACATTCACCCTTGCAAAACCCTGTGTTCCGATTTTTTTTCTCTTCCCTCACCCCCTCCCCTAGAAGGCAAGTAATCCAATATCTGTTAAACATGTGCAATTCTTCTGTACATATTTCCACATTTATCATGCTGCACAAGAAAAATCAGATCAGAAAGGGGAAAAAAAGCAAACGACAACAAAAAGAGTGAACATACTATGTTGTGATCCACGCTCAGTCTCCACAGTCCTCTCTCTGGATGCAGATGGCTCTCTTCATCACAAGTCCATTGGAACTGTCCTGAACCACTTCAGTGTTGAAGAGTCAAGTCTATCAAAGTTGATCATCACATAATCTTTTTGTTGTCGTGTACAATGTGCTCTTGGTTCTACTCACTATACTTAGCATCAGTTTACCTGAACATGTAAGTCTCTCTAAGACCTTTCTCAAATTATCCTGCTGACCATTTTTTATAGAACAATTATATTCCATAACATTCAGAATATTTTTAAAATTTTAATTTTAAATTAATTTTCACTTAAATTTATTTTTTTTAAACTAAAACATATTATTGTTGTTCATTTATCCTCAAAGTGGACCAATGTAGGAACAACAAAATTTGGTCACTTATATTTTGTAAGACATTTGGGGATTTGGGACCTATATATTTTTTTAATTTTTAAAAACATTTGTATTTATTTAAAATAAAATATATACGATGACAAAAGAAACTATTTCTATTGAAATTCAATAGGAAAACTAGTTCACAGATCCCAGGTTAAGAACTGCTGAGATAACATAAATGGCATAGCAGCTTTCCCTAAATAACAGTATTATGGCATGATGCTCAAAGACCCCACCCTATGCTCCATTCCCTATGCTAGTAATATGTGAGATGCAAACTTTGAATCAGGAGAAATAAAATATATCCGCTGATCCATTTTTCCTTTTTATATGAAAAATATGTCAAGCTTTAGAAAATGCCATATGAATCAAAACCTCACGGTGTGATTTTCAGGCCCATGACTGTTCTACAGTACCAAGTGTCCCTCCCTCGATTTCTCATAGCCCTTTCTAAGGGACCATGAGACCTGGAACTAGCCTTCCCTCCAGGTGGGGCAGAATGCAAAATCTACCTATTAAATTAGACCCACCTGGAGATAATGAGGGGGAAGATGGTACCGAATGTCAGGTTCTTTTCATAGTTTGGTGACCTTAGTCACTAATCTTCCTTCCCTTTTTAAAAAATTTAGTTGAAGATAAAAGATTCCTACACTGAAATAATTTAGGAAGAAATGTATTAAGTTGTCCAGCAGAGAGGGAAGAGACAGAAAACAGGTGTCTCCCTGACAACATCTGTAAGTTACCCATGGGTTGCTATCCTTCATCTGGAAGAGGACCAAATAACATCACTGTGTTAGAGCCAAGTTACAGCATGTCTGACTGGCTGATCAGACCAATATGAGCTCGGAAAGCTCAGCCACAGGTCGGACGTGAACTTCTCTCATTTTGCTCATCTCACTTTTCTTCTGGGCAATTCAGTTCTGCTTTGCTCACAGAGCACTGCCCCTTCTCCGATGAGGGTACGCCATGCAGGGCGGTCTTGTGTTAGTGTCTCCAATGTCACGGCTTTGAAAGTTCTTGAGAGTGTCCTCGTATCATTGTTTTCTGACCACCTTGTGAACGTTTGCCATGTGTGAGTTCTTCATAAGATAATCCTTTTGGCGAGCGAACATTTGGCATCCAAACAATATGGCCAGCCCAATGGAGTTGCGCTCTCTGCAGTAGAGTTGGAATGTTGGTGGGTAGTTTAGTTCCAGAAAGGAACTGGTGTCCAGCACCTTCTCCTGCCAGGATCTTCAGAATCTTCCTAGGACAATTCCAATGGAAGCGATCCCGTTTCCTGGCACGTGCTGGTAGATTGTCCCGGTCTCACACGTATGCAACAATGAGGTCAGTTCAGTGGCTCTGTAGACCTTTGGTTTGGTAGTCACTCTCCCCACTGCAAGAAAACAGTAACCGATCAGCCAGCACTGTAAGATGTGAGGGTTGCTTTGACGTGTGTCTTGGGTATCTTTTTTAAATTGAAGTTTTTTATTTTCAAAACATATGTAAGGATAATTTTTCAATATTGAGCCTTGAAAAACCTTGTGTTCCAATTTTTCCCCTTTCCCTCACTTCTACTCTCAGATGGCATGTAATCCAATATATATTATACATGTTAAAATATGTTAAATCCAATATATGTAAACATATTCATACAATTATCATGCTGCACAAGAAAAATCAGATCAAAAAGGAAAAAAAAAATGCAAGCGAACAGCCACAAAAAGTACAAATACTCTGTTGTGATCCACCCTCAGTTCCCACAATCCTCTCTCTGGATACAGTTTACCTTCTTCATCACAAGATCATTGGAACTAGCCCGAATCATCTCATTGTTCCCATCTGACTGGGTTTCTGCAGAGCATAACGGGGGTTCTGAGTTAAACATCAAACAAATCTAGTCTCTAAATCAGAGCTTCTTAAGCTTTTTCCACTTGTGACCCCTTTCCACCTGAAAAATTTTTCCATGACCCCCAGATATTAAGATATGCAAATCAAACATCTACTAATAATAAATCATAATCTCATGACCCCCACATTTCATTATTACACATACTCCCCATATGGGGTCACAAACCATAGTTTAAGAAAAAGGGCTCTAAGCAACAAATCTGACTTCTCAGCCATGCGAGACTCGATTTAAATAATGTCAAAAAGTTTTCCCACACCTCTTCTAAGGGATTGCTCTCTAGGATAGATATTTTGGGAAATGTAAGTGATGTAAAAATAAAAGACAGGAAGTAAAAATGTGTTTAAAGATAAAACATGTTCATACTTCTCCTTTTTTCTCTTTTTTCTGGGGGTGAATAAGGCAGTTGGAGCTAAATGACTTGCCGAGGGTCACACAGCTAAGAAATATTAAGTATTTTAACTATTAAGTTTAATATATTAAGTATTAAGGTCATATTTGAACTCAGGTCCTCCTGACTTCAGGGCTGATACTCTATTCACTGCATCATCTAGCTGTCCTTTCTCTCTTTTTTCTTGATATAGTTATTAGGAATAATTGATATTTTGCTTGAATTATTATGGGTACTATAGTTCATTTCAAAGCTTGAATGAAAATGCTACTTGAAATAAAGTAGATTTTCAAGTATTTGATTTTTCACTGAATGATTATTTCATTTTTCTGTATTGGGCCTTTAATTTGTCTTCTTCCTGTGCAATCATAATTGAACCTACTTTCTTATTCTGAAGGTCTTTCTGTGTTTCTCTATATCGATCACATACATCATATCTTATAGCACACTAATATTCCATTGTCTTCGTATATCATAATTTGCTTGGGACTAAATGTAATTTGTTTCTTTGGGGGACTGGTAGCTAGCACAGCGTAAAAAGTGTCAGGCCTGAAGTCAGTAATCCTCATCTTCCTGAGTTCAAATCTGGCCTTGGACACTTAATAGCTGTATGATTCTGGGCAAGTCACTTAATTCTGTAGCCAGAGAAAAAAATGGCAAACCATTTCCAGTTTTTGACAAGAAAACCTCAGATGGGGTCACAAAGAGTCAGACATGACTTTAAATATCTGAACAACAAAAATAGTTTTCTTTTTTAAAAACTTTGACCCACCTTTCCTCAAGAAATCTCTTCATTTAAAGCATGAAGTTATGAACAAAGGAAACTTGACTTTTCTCATTAGTTCCTGAAGCTTTTCCACTTAACTTCCTACTAAACTCTTTAAAACTCTTGAGAACTTTTTAAAAAATACTCCACTGATCTATTTTTTTCTTTTTTTTCATTACTATCACTAGTCTTCTCTCCTCCTTTCAGTTTAATCATGGCATAATCACACAATAGAGCCCTGTTTTAGCCATGGGCAGCAGGTTTCATCCTCAGGTTGTAGGAGCTAGGCTCTATCGTTGCCCATTGAGTTCTGAAGTCTTCCAAAGTTGTTCATCTTTAAAGTGCTGTGGTAATTGTGCAAACAGTTCTCTTGGTTCCATTCCCTTCATGCTACAACAATTCAAAAAGGTCTTTCTGTGTGTTTCTGTATCCGTCCCATACATCATATCTGATAGCACATCAATAGTCCATTGTTTTCATATATCATAAGTTGGGTGTTCTAATTGATAGACATCTACTTTGTTTTTAATTCTTAGCTATCATGCACACACACACACACACAAACCTGCTATAAATACTTTGGAGTAGAGGGGACCTTTTTTCTTATGAATGGCTTTATGGGGATATAAAAGCCCAGTAATGGAATCTTGGATTCTTGGACATTTGATTTACTTTATTTGCATAATTCCAAATTGCTTTCCAGATTAGTCACATTAATTCACAGCCTCATCTTCTACAACCCTTTAAATATTGCTGCCATTTTTAAAAATCATTTTTGCCAGTTTGCAGGGATTTTAATTTCGCTTATTATTAGTGATTTAGAACACTTAGTTGTAAATATTGTGCAATGTATTTTGGGTTGGTTTTTTTTTTTTTTTTTTGGACTGTTCATATCCTTTGATCATTTATTTATTGGGGAATGTCCGTAGTTTTAGCTACATTTATTAATTGTTTATTAAGCTTAGATACCAAAACTTTACCAGAGAAATTTGATATAAAGGTTCTTCCCCCTCCTCATTCAATGTTGTCTATGCAGAAGCTTCTCAGTTTCAAGATCCCTCTTCTGCTATAGAGTATTATGTTCCTTCCTTTCATTTTAATCTTTTTAAAGGGAGTTATATTATCACTGACTCTTTGCCCTTCACCCTGGTCCCTGCTTCTCTTTAATAATTCCCCCCCCTCTTCCCCTTCAGTTAGTTCTCTTCCTTAGTCTTTTAATTTCTTCTTTTGTTCCCCTTTCCAAAAAGGATTTTTCTCTTTTCATTATTCATATTCTTTTCCTGCTTATTCTAGACCCTCATTCTCTGATTCCTGGCTCCTGTACAATGATCCCTTCTCTCTCTTTTCTCTATATTCTTTATGGAATATAAGCTTCCAAAGTATTCATTCTAGGCTCTCCCCTGTAAGCAGTTCTGCCAGGGCCTTATAGAGTTTGCCCATGAGTTCCCCCTTTCCATTGAGCCTTATTTTCAGAATAAGGCCAGTTATTGCCTTTGTCGGGACACTGGCTCATAGAAGAGTCCCTCCCCCACCACACTTCTGATTCTGCAGTCCACCACGGATCTGTAGTCTCTCTTTGATTTTCTTTTGACATTTGCCATCATCTCCTGGTATCTGTGCTCTCCCACTCTTCCAGATGCCGGTTATCCCCTGAGGGAGGGGGAGATCTAATTCCCTCTCTCCCAGTGTAGAATAAGTAGATTTTTCAAGCACCAAATGCCCCGAGCTTGATCCAGGGCCCATCTGTCTTCACTCATAGAAGTATTCATTAATGGAACCCCTTTACACCTCCAAAGGAAGACCTTCCTCATGACCACCACTACCCCCTTTCCATATTTTCTCCCTTCTCCCACTCCCTTTCAGGCTCTTCTCTTTCTGAGACCACTTTGCCCTCATGACTAGCCCTTGCTCCATTATTCTTCCCCCATTTTCATGTACTCTTCCAAGTGTACTATACCTTTGATTTACCTGTCAGCAGGGTAGTGTCAGGTTCTATGCATAATACCCCCCGCACCCCCCCTCCCCCCCCCCCCCCCCCCCGCCTGCCTCTTCACTGTTACCTCTGGCAGACATCTGCCTTCATCCTGGTCTCTTTGTGTACTTTTAGAAAGAAATTTTTTCTGTCTCTGTTGTCACCTTACGGCTTTTGCTATCCTTACCTGCTGAATGCAACCATTCCTCCTGCATTTGTGCTGTTTGAGAAGCAAATAATCTCTTTATTTTTTCTTTCTAAAAATGTTTCCCCTTCTTTCTCTGTCACTGTCTCTCTCTGCTCTGTATCTCTGTCTCTCACTCTTACTCTGTCTCTGCCTCTCCTTTTCCTTCTCCTTCTCCCTCCCTCCGTTCCTCCATTCTTCTCCCTCTTTCTCTCCCTTTTCCTCTCCCCCTCTATCTCTGTCTTTCTCACTACCTATCTCTATCTCTTTATTTCTGTCTCTCTGTCTTTATCTGTCTTTGTCTCTCCATTTCATTCTCCCTTCTTCCTTTCCTCCTTCCTTCCCTCTCTCTCTGTTTCTCTCCATCTTTTCCCTCCTTTTCCCTCCCTCCTTTCTTCCATTCTTCTCTCTCTGTCTCTTCTCTCTCTCTCACTGTCTCTGTCTCTCTATCTCTGTTTCTCTCTTTTTCTCTCTCTCTCCATTTCCCTCTCCCCCTCCCTCCTTTCCTCCTTCCTTCCCTCCCTCTGTCTCTCTCCCTCTCTCCCTCCTCTCTCCTCCTCTTTCCCTTCATTCTTCCCTCCCTTCCTCCCTCCCCCCCCTTTCCTTTGTCTCATCATGTGTCCTTTTGTCCTTTGTGATTAGGTTCAGATTTGCAAGATGAGCCACTCTGGGCACCAATGCCCTTCAAAATACATTATTCCATTCTCTAGTCCTTTTCCTAGTGGGTGCAGAATAGTCTTGTATTATTTGAATGTTCTTTTCTTTATATTTGAAGGTCTTTCTCCTGATGATGATTTTTTTATTTCTGTAAATTTAACCAAGAGTCTTGGAATTTTCAGCCTTGGGTTTTGTTGTTATTTTGTGTTTTGCTTTGTTTCGTTCTAAAGGAGATCTAGAAGTTCCTTTATCTAGAAGCTCATTTTCTATGTTTAAAAGGTCTGATATTTCTTTTGTTGGGTTATTAATTTTTTGTCTTACCATGTTCTCCTGGGAGATCTATAACCCTTCAGTTGTCTCCATGCATCCTGTCTTTGAGATCCATGTTTTGCTTGCATAGTGATCATATTTTCATTTAAGGTTTTTATTTTCTGCTTCTCTTCAAGGTTGTCCTTCAATTCTGGGTATTTCCATTCCCAGGCTGTTATTTTACCTTGTTTCTTCGGTGAGACTTACCATTACCTGTTCTACTCATTATTTTTTGTTGTGCAGGACATAAATTCAGTTCTCATTATTCCCATTTCTCTTTTGAAGTGCTCAGGAGCATCATATCATAGTCCCAGTTTTTCCTCACATAGGATCCTCTGCCTCCTCAAATGTCAGTTTGGTTTCCTTTGCCTTGCAGTTTTTATTCATAGATGCCTGACCTCCAATTTATCCTGCATGTGTTTTGTTTGCATGTTGTCTCCTGTGAGTTCCTTGAGGACAGGGATTCTCCCTATCTCCACTATCTCTCACGCCTTTCTCTGTATCCTTAATGTTTATCCCAGTGCCTGCCACATAGCAGGTACTTAATAAATACTTACTGGCTTGAGGAAGGTGGCACAATTGTTCTGATCCCCATTCTAGGGGATCCCATAGCTAGCATCAGAGGTGAGACAGATTTCCTAAATACACATTGTATCATAATTAATGATGGCATTCATAGAATGGAATTAATCTGGGTCCTTGTCTCTGCTGCTGCCAAATTCTTCTTCCATTTCCAAAGGGAGTATAAGGGGAATAAAAAAAGTAATATTATTTTTAAGTTCCAGATCCAAGAGGCTAGAAATAACTGGATGATCGATCTCTGGGTCTAGAGCTGAAAGGGACTTTCATGTGGTGTGCTGTGACTGTTTCAGAAATTCTTACTTTTTTTGTCACGGAACCCTCCGGTAGTCTGATCCAGTGGATTTCTGCTCAGAATCTTGTTTTTAAATGTGTGAAATGAAACAGAGGTGTCTAATTGTAGAAAAAATAAAGATGCCTTTTCCCCACATTCACCTTCACAAAAACTCCCCAAATCTCTCATGGAGCCAGAGTGAGAGCCACAGCTCTATTATTTTGACTTAATTCCAGGAGAAGATGAAGTGCCTGTCCTTGGGCAGGAGCTGGGCTCAGTACTGGGAATTACAAAGACCAGTAGAATCCACAGGAATCCCCCATATCCCCTCGTGGCAGATCGCTAAATGCCGACCCATCCCCCATCACTGTGGTGATTCTAGGCTAAAATACCGGACAGCGGACTCGGCTGTCAGTGCTCCAGAGACCTCACAACCTGGAGGATGACTCTGCTGTCAGATATTTAGCCCAGCACCAAACTCGTAGTAGATGCTTTGTAAATATTAGCTGTTATTATCATCATGATTATTTTCAACAGTTTTCCATTGGGGAGGGGGTTATCTTTGTATCCCTAGCAATTAGGTCCGTGCTTGGCACATAGTGGGTGCTTCATAAGTACCTGCCCAATCACAGAAGGGATCTCAGCAGATAGAAAATTGCATGAAATGCACATTTTGCTAATGGCATTTTTCTTTTCTTTTCTTTTTTTTTGTCATGCCAAGAATAATTCATTTTCTTTATTTTTTTAAATTTATTTTTTTAATTTTATAGCTAATGGCATTTTTCTTTTTTTCTTTTTCTTTTTCTTTTTTTTTTTTTTGTCGTGCCAAGAATAATTCATTTTCTTTATTTTTTTTAATTTATTTTTAAAATTTTATAGCTAATGGCATTTTTCATGCCTTCACTCTTTTGCCTCCTTGCAGAACTGAGAGGGTCTTTGACCGTTACCCCAGCAGAAACTGGAGGCCATTAAACTGCACAGAAGAATCCCTGTAAGCTGCATATTGACTTAGAAAACCACATATTGACATTACCTATGTTCTATTTTACTTTTGTTTATTTGACTAAGTAGTTTAATCTCAGGAGTATTTATTATGAGTTTGATCCCAAGATCTACCTCACTTTTATTCTTCAAAGGACAACTTATTTCCATCCATCCATAAACACTTATTAAGTACCTTTTATATGACAGACATGGGGATAGAAAAAGAAGCAGAGGAGGATCCCTGGAGCTCACGGGAGGACCATTAGGAGGGTTGCTCTCTTAGCATCGTGGGATAAAAGGAAGGAGGGGTAGGAGCCATGGTATGAAGTCCTAAGGCCAGCCTGGAGAGGAAGGAGGAAATGGAAGGCTGAAGGCACTAGCTGTAGGCAGCCAGAGTGTGTGTTTCGGGGACTCTTTAGGAGGGGACTAGGACTGGGAAAGCACTCATCCGAGCCTCCTTGGTTTTTTTTTTTTTTTCCCAGATTTTGGGGCTCTCCTTTCCAAGCCCCCAAACCTTCATCTCCAACCTCCCATCGGAGCCCTGAAGGCACAGAATGTCTATGAAATGCCTGAGATGGAGCCTCTGGCTACTCTGCTTCCTCACAGTCGCCATGCTCTGGTACCTCAACCTCCCCTCCTACACGGTGATCGAGAACTTCAACTGGATGTATTTCTACGAATACCAGCCCATGAACCAGTCAGAATTCGCCTTCACGATCCGGGAGCGGGAGTCTTGCTCCGAGCACAGCCCGTTCCTCGTCATCCTGGTGACCTCGCGCCCCGCGGACGTGGAAGCCAGGCAGGCCGTTCGGGTGACTTGGGGCGCAAAGAAGTCCTGGTGGGGGCAAGAGGTCCTGACGTACTTTCTATTAGGCCGACAAACGGAGCCAGAAAATAACATTTTGGCCCTATCGGTCCAGGACGAAAGCATCCTTTATGGCGATATAATCCGTCAAGACTTCATAGACTCGTACGATAACCTGACCTTAAAGACAATTATGGCCTTCAGGTGGGTTACAGAGTTTTGCCCCTCAGCCCAGTACGTAATGAAGGCCGACTCGGATGTTTTTATCAACCCTGGAAACTTAGTCAAATATCTTTTGACCCACAACCAGTCTGAGAACTTCTACATGGGCTACCCTCTCATAGAGAACTTTTCTAATAGAGAATTTTTCAAAAAAACATACATTTCCTACCAAGAGTATCCCTATAGGGTGTTTCCTCCATACTGCAGTGGTCTAGGTTACGTGCTGTCTAGAGACCTGGTCTCCCGAGTTTACAGCATGATGGCGCATGTCAGACCCTTCAGGTTCGAAGACGTGTACATCGGGATCATTCTGAGCATCTTAAAAGTGGACGTCCATCTCCCCGAGTCCGATGACCTCTTTTTTTTGTACCGGATTAAGTTTAATATCTGCAAATTCCAGCGCTTGATTGCAGCCCATAGCTATTCTCCCAAGGAACTAATCCAGTATTGGCAGCTCATACAAAAGGAAAGCAGCTGTTGACTGTCCGTTCTGCGGTGACCGCGTCAAAGGCTTTGCAGAAAGCCCATGAGGTTGGCCTGGGTGCTTGCCAATGGAGAGTCCTTTCAAAGGCAGTGCTTGGCCCGGCACCCACATGGCTTCCACTCATTCGGATCCCACCCCTCCTCGCAGGAGTTTTTGAGGTTGACAGTGCAGAAGAGTTCTCTTAAAATAAAGAGATGAGTATGAAAAAAATCTCCTGAGAAGGAAAATGATAGATTTTGCCAACCACACACACAAAAAAGGCCTAAAGATTTGAACGTATCATGGGAAAATTTTACTTGTAGGTACTTCATGGAATTCTGTTTTATTTATATTAGACTTATTCAGGACTACTGGTAAAAATGAGACTATTTGGGAGAAAACAAACCTTAAGGTAAAAGAAGAGTGTTGCTATAGATGGATTAACCATTTTTGAAGAGTTGTAACACCCTAAACACTTACTATTGCACTGAATATAATGAAATTCTTTTTCTTCACATGAAAAGCTTCGGTATGGCCCCGTAACAGACCAAGTTGTTTTTTCAGAGACCAAGCTAGCTTATTATGGGAAAGCACATCACCCATAACCTGGTTGGTTATTTTGGCCAAACCCAGGAAACACAGGCAACCTGTGTCATTGAAGAGAGTTAAGGTTAGGGTTTTATTTGAGTAGTTTATGGATAGGACCCTCTAATTTTGCATTTAAAAATAGTGGTCCATAGACATTTAAATGCCCAAGCCAGAAGACATTTGAACTTTCAGTATCCACAGTCATTATTATGGTCTTCGGTCATTATATACAGACATGTACTTTCACTCTTTTTATCTTTACATTTGGATACATTTGGGCTCTTTGGAGTTGGATTGCTTCTCAACCAACTTTTCATGGTGCACACTTTCCCAATGGGAAATGGATGAATGGGAACACCTTGAGGACACCCAGACGTGGTTCCATTTTTGTTCTTGCCTCCCCAGTTAGTCCCTGGCTCGTGCTAAGAGCTCATTAATTGCTAACCATTTGGGCGTTGTAGCATAATTTGGAATTCAGAAAACATTTTTTCATGTGTAGAGGTATTGGATAATATCATATGTATATTGAATTATGTCTTGTTTTTGGAAATCGTTCCTTTATGTTTTTTACATTTTGTTTTAAAAGAAATAAAATTTTATTACTTTCATATACAAAAAGAAACTAGAAAGGGCTAATAAAATTTTTGCAAATAGATAAGTGACTTGCTTTAGTGAAAAGACATATGTTAATAGGCAGGTGAACTGATGATAAATGGGTATTTCTAAAGTGCTTGATCAGATGTGAAAAACATCTTCCTCTTAATGACAGAGCCAGAAAACTGCTAGACAGAAAGCTGCGTAAGATTGTCACATGTGATCTCTGGAGTGGCTATTTTGGCTTAATTATTTTAGTTCTGAGCACACAGTAGGGGCTTAATAAATGCTTCATTCCTCCATTGTTTATATTGCTAGTTATGCTTATTGTTTTTATTATTTTGAAAGTATTTCTTGCATCACTGATAAGATTCTTGGTTTACAGATAATTATATTGGGAAGAAGAGAGAGAAGGAAAGGTAACAGCTAATCCCTTTGCTAAGGTTCTATTTAAAAATATTTTCATTAGGGTTAGGGAGCAGCAGCAGTGGCGCTTAGGATGGGCCTTCTGCTTTGAATTGCTTAAGCGGAGCATTCAAGGACACTAGAGAACATTCGCTCCTGAAATGTCACTGAAAATAGTGGTCTGAAAGTTTTAGCACTCGTTCCAAAGATATAAAAATCCATCAAAAAGCATTTTTCACACTGGAATTTCACCGTCATTTGGTTCTTAGGGTTCTTATCCTGGTGAAATCAATATTCATTGAGCTCTCAGGACTGATTTAGTCAGTGAACATTTATTAAGTGTTTACTGTGTTCTGGGTATTAGCTGCTGAGTGTTAGAATGAAAAACAAAAGGCAAAAAATGACTCCCTTCTCTCATAAATCTGTCGTCAAATGATGGAGAGAAGATATAATGAATATATAAATAAATATCTAATATACAAATAATTAGAGACATACAAGATTTCTAGAGAGTAGATGATGGTCACCTGAAGGGGGTCAGAGTGGAAAAGGCAGTGTTTTCTAGCTAGGGAGGACCTGTATTTCAAGCCTACATATAATGAACACACAGCTTCCCTGCATATTGTTTCATCAGACAACCCCATAGGGATGGTAGGAAGGACAGGTATCATTCCCTTTTTGCAAAGAGGGAAACTGAGGCTCAGAGGCGAAGTGATGCTGAGATAATGTGTTTATGGGGTGGGTACGGACTTTACGGCAATTAAGATTATTGTTCAAAAAACCATTCCAAGCACCACTGCTGAGGGCTGCAAAAGTACCCGTGACATTACTATTCCCTGTTCATGTCAGAATAGATCGATTAATTTACCTTTCTTCCAATTTACCTATAACTGACAAAGGCTGTTTCATGAGAGGCAAGAAGTAAAAAGTGTCGGCAGCTACCCCGATAGGTTCTTAAATCACCGCGTATTTTGGTCCTATTGGAGGTAAAACGGCGTTGACTTTGGGCTTTGAGGAGCCGGTTTTCAGGTGGTTGCTAGGATGGTGTGTAATGAGATAAACAGTCCCGGCATTCCCTCAGGTGCTTCCCTGGGCGCACCTGCTCTCGCCCTTCCCACATGTAATTACTGAATCTTGGATGGAACTCCTGGACAGATGGGGTGATCCAACCCGCCCCCCGAGAAAAGCAAGGTGGAATGGGGAGCCAGGCTCTGGAGACGAACCAAGTGCTCCCTCAGAGGGAGGAGCGTCTGGCATGGAAGAGGCTTGGGAGCAGGAGGGCAGATAAGGGAGAGCGGGAGAGGGATTAAAAGGAAAGAGAGGTTCTGGTAGAAGGATGATTGGGATTAGAACCTGGTTCAAAGGTCAGCTCTGCTTATTTATCAGTTCATCATTCGATTAATTTTAATTTAGAACACTATAATTATGACCATTTAATTTTTAATTAAGGATATAGATGGTTATAATTTTAGGATTATGATAAGGACATAGTTGAGGATAATATGACTTGGGGCCTCAGTTTCCTCATGTATAAAATAAGATCCCTCGCACTCTTCGGGTCCCATGAGGTGGGGTTTGGGTGGGGTGCAGAGACATGGGAGAAGGGAGATCTGCAGGATCAAATTTAAGGTCTTCTGCTCGCCCTTGGGAGCCCTCTGCAACCTGATGCTCCCTCCTTCCCTTGACCTGCAGTCTACACTAGATTCCTCATCCTTCATGGGGGGCTCTCCCTTTCTAGGACTGTCCCTCGTGGGGCAGCCCCTCCAAGCCCTGCCTCCTGGATTCCCTGAAGACTCAGCCCAGATTCCACCTCAGCCCCCAGTTCCGTCCCTCGGCTCCTTCCTCTCTAGCTTCTGCCAACCCGGGCCCACGCTCGTGATTTGCCCAGGAGGATGCTGGCTGCTGGCTTTAGTCTCCTCTGTCTCTGGAGCCCAGCACCTCCCCTCCCCCCCCCATAATGAATGCTCCTTGACTGACAGATGTGCTGGAAGCTGCCCCAGTATTTCCATTGCTGTTGACAGCATCTTCATTAGCTCAAGCGTCAGTGGTCTCTTTCCACTCCAAAGACTTACCTGCAGTTGTTCCTCCCCACTTGCAAATAAAGCATTTGCCCTATCTGAGCACCTAAAAGTCAGTGATCTGGGCTGAAGCAATATGACAGCGCGACACAGCAGGCCCTGCTGAGGGAAGAGTCCCAGGACCCGAATTTGAATTGCAGTCTCCGTGATCTCGGTCCAGCCCCAACCTCTCCGGGCCTGTTTCTTCATTTTTAAAAGAAGGAGATGAGAAGAGATGATCTTTAGCATCCATTCCAGCTTCCAGTTAACAATCCTCTTTCCCAGTTAAAAAAAGGGCACTCTCTGTACACCAGAACAATGGGTCTCCATTTAAAATTAATTTTAAATATAAAGAACTGACTTTTATGACCTAAGGAGGTGGTTGAAATGGAGTGCTGGCTGTCCCCAGCTCAGCCTTGGTGGGGTGCTTAAATATCCCGCGTAGGTTTTGTCTGGCGTTGTGTTTGTGTGCTAGGATGTGTGTGTTTGATTTGCATAACGTGTCCCAAGGCTTTCTGGGAGTAGACCAGAGTTCCTTGAGGCCGCCTAGAAATTTAGGCTTTGGGGCAACTTGCTTCTGAGGAGGTCCTGAAGATACTAGGACACGTATGAGTTATTCTGCCATAAGATAATCATGGCCCCCTAAAATTTTAAGCCGAAGCAAACTCAAGAAGGGAGGGCTATCGCTGAGTATAAAAGTTTCACGCTGGGGCTTCTTTGGGTCTTGAATGGTGAATGAATCCTGAGGTCATCATTGCATTTTGGGGACAAAATGAGCTTCGGAGATTATTTGCTCCAAGCTTCTAAGGGTTACCCTCCATCTATAACGTGCGGATCTGGTCCATGGATACACAGCTATACGTATGTGTCTTCCCCACTAGGGAAGCTCCTTGAGGGCAGGGCCTGGGTTTGCTTTTTCTTTGGCCCCCCCACACTTAACACAATGTCTGAAACATAATAAGCCCTTCAATTCTTTGTGAGCGCATGTTTTACAGGTGAGGAAGTTTGAGGGAGAGAAAGGAAATATGATACACATACACACACATATATAAGTAACTTCTATATCTATGTATTAACAAGCATATTGCTTCTCATTGCAATTTTAAAGGTGCTTTTTGATTTAAATTTATCCTCTGCTCATGTTCATTTTTTTATTATATATATTCATATATGCATAGTATTCATACACAGAAATACATATATGCATGTAAATATATATCTTTAGATAGGTTGATTGATTTGAGAATCTTTTTGGGTTTTTTTTTTCCCCCCTGAGGCTGGGGTTAAGTGACTTGCCCAGGGTCACACAGCCAGGAAGTGTTAAGTGTCTGAGACCACATTTGAACTCGGGTCCTCCTGAATTCAGGGCTGGTGCTCTCTCCACTGCATCACTTAGCTGCCTCTGGAAACAATTTAATGACAGATTGAGAAACTTCAAGAACAAAGCACTTAATCATAAGTAGTCAGTTTAATGGAATTACTAAATAGACATTTTGAGCAAGAGCATGATGGTTTTGAATAGCTGTAAAAACAAATTAAGACAACACCCTATGGTGCTCCAAAGATGCACATGCTTGTTATCATGGGGGGAAATAATGATTTGTTACATAATGAGTCATTCTTTACCACTTAAGTTATCATTACATTTTTTTCAGTGAGTCCATTGGACCTTCAACTCAGGAACCACTAGATTACATTATCTCAAAGGCGCCTTCCAGATGCTAATGTACTTTTCGCTGCACTTAGTGCAAATTTGAGAAGAAGAGAAGCCACTGGTTCTTGCATTTCACCAAAATCAACTCCATGAGGTGGAGAACTCCCACTGAGCTCACTTCGTGTTTGTGACATCACAGGAAAGGACGTTGGAAGGTCTTTTTTTAGAGCCTCTTGTCTTTATATCACAGTCATTTCTGAAAGGGAAAGAAGCTTCTATTTCCTCCAAACATTCCCTTGTGACAAATAAAACAATAAGAGAAAATACCAGCAAGGGATGCCGGGAGGGGTCGGCTCCTCCTTTTTCTAAGACCCATTATTAAACAGTGACTCCATAGTGTCTGGCTTGTCTCAGGAGGTGTGCAACGGTCAGAGCTCTAGAGCTAGGAAAGGCTTCAGAAGCCAAAGGCCTCAGAGGTCCCATCCCCCTTTCCCTAACTCAGAGAGGAGGAAAGGCGGGAAATGTCAGGGCTGGGATTCAAAATCAAGTTCTCTAAATACAAATCCGGGATTTTTCTCCGCAATATGCCGTCTCTCAGGCAAAGAGGGATAAACTTGTTTCTTAGAAGCCTCTAAGTGAAATTTCCATCCTTCCTCTGGGGAGTACCAATGAATTAGTATTGATTACTAGGAAAAAAAATATACATGTGCATATAAATACATACATATATGTGTATAATACATACATATATACATATACATATGCGTGCGGACACCTAGACATAGCTATATTCATGACTGAAGCCCCCCTTCCATGACATGGTCATTTATTTCCTTTCCTACGTAGAATCGCAGTTGGCATTTTTATGTAGAAATAACATAACTTGACCCTGGACCCTCACTTGAGAGAGAGATCCGGGGTCATCTCTGTGGCAAGGCCAGGGGATGTCAGTATTCAAAGTCCCTGGGCTCTTTCACAACTTGGGGCCTCGCCATTTTATACAACACATGCTTTTTATCCCTGATCTTAGAGTAAGGCCGATTGCCATTCTGAATTACACTCTCCTCATATTTTCTCTAACCATCCTACAGTTGCTTGGCCCTATTTTTAGTTACTTCTTTCTCAGTTTTCAATCCCCCTCTAGATCAAATATGTCCAAATGAGAAGGGGGGGAAGGGTAGGTGCTGCTCTGACCAAATCAAAATGCAATTGGGAAATGTTTTATAAAATAAATAAAAAGAGGATACAAGGTAGATGTTAATTGTGATTTTTCTGGGGCATTATGGGCCCACAGAGACCTGTTTCTGTTTGACATTGATGCCATTGTAATATAGCTTATAGAGTTCATTAGTTGGTGGCTATATTTTATTTTTTTTTAACGATCATCTCTCTCTCTCAAATATCTAGTGCAGCGGTCCTCAAACTTATTTTTTTTATATACATGCAAAATGAGATATATATTTTCAGATTACTAATGTGTGAATTTTTTTTTTTTTTACTATACTTACTTGTTTTTTTTTTTTAATTTTTATTTTATTTTATAATTATAACATTTTTTTGACAGTACATATGCATGGGTAATTTTTTACAACATTATCCCTTGCACTTACTTCTATTCAGATTTTTTCCCTTCCTCCCCCAACCCCCTCCCCCAGATGGCAAGCAGTCTTATATATGTTAAATATATTACAGTATATTCTAGATACAATATATGTGTGTAGAACCGAATTTTTTGTTGCACAGGAAGAATTGGATTCAGAAGGTAAAAATAACAGTTTACATTCATTTCCCAGCGTTCCTTTTCTGGATGTAGCTGGTTCTGTCCATCATTAATCAATTGGAATTGGATTAGCTCTTCTCTATGTTGAAGAAATCCACTTCCATCAGCATACATCCTCGTACAGTATCATTGTTGAAGTGTATAATGATCTTCTGGTTCTGCTCGTTTCACTCAGCATCAGTTGATGTAAGTCTCTCCAAGCCTCTCTGTATTCCTCCTGCTGGTCATTTCTTACAGAGCAATAATATTCCATAACCTTCATATACCATAATTTACCCAACCATTCTCCAATTGATGGACATCCATTCATCTTCCAGCTTCTAGCCACTATGAAAAGGGCTGCCACAAACATTTTGGCACATACAGGTCCCTTTCCCTTCTCTAGTAGTTCCTTGGGGTATAAGCCCAGTAGTAGTATGGCTGGGTCAGAGGGTATGCACATTTTAATAACTTTTGGGGCATAATTCCAGATTGCTCTCCAGAATGGTTGGATTCTTTCACAACTCCACCAACAATGTATCAGTGTCCCAGTTTTCCCACATCCTCTCCAACATTCATCGTTATTTGTTCCTGTCATCTTAGCCAATCTGACAGGTGTGTAATGATACCTCAGAGTGGTCTTAATTTGCATTTCTCTGATCAATAGTGATTTGGAACACTCTTTCATATGAGTGGAAATAGTTTTAATTTCATCATCTGAAAATTGTCTGTTCATATCCTTTGACCATTTATCAATTGGAGAATGGCTTGATTTCTTATAAATTAAAGTCAATTCTCTGTATATTTTGGAGATGAGGCCTTTATCAGAACCTTTAACTGTAAAAATGTTTTCCCAATTTGTTACTTCCCTTCTAATCTTGTTTGCATTAGTTTTGTTTGTGCAGAAACTTTTTAATTTGGTGTAATCAAAATGTTCTATTTTGTGATCAATAATGGTCTCTAGTTCTCCCTTGGGCACAAACTCCTTCCTCCTCCACAAGTCTGAGAGGCAAACCATCCCATGTTCCTCCAATTTATTTATGATTTCGTTCTTTATGCCTAAATCTTGGACCCATTTTGATCTAATCTTAGTATGTGGTGTTAAATGTGGGTCCATGCCTAGTTTCTGCCATACTAATTTCCAGTTTTCCCAGCAGTTTTTGTCAAATAATGAATTCTTATCCCAAAATTTGGGATCTTTGGGTTTGTCAAAGATTAGATTGCTATTTTTATTCACTATCTTGCCCTGTGAACCTAACCTATGCCACTGATCAACTAGTCTATTTCTTAGCCAATGCCAAATGTTTTTGGTGACTGTTGCTTTATAATATAGCTTTAAATCAGGTACACTTAGACCACCTTCCTCTGACTTTTTTTTCATTAGTTCCCTTGCAATTCTTGACCTTTTATTCTTCCATATGAATTTTGTTGTTATTTTTTCTAGGTCATTGAAATAGTTTCTTGGGAGTCTGATTGGTATAGCACTAAATAAATAGATTAGTTTGGGGAGTATTGTCATCTTTATTATATTCGCTCGGCCTATCCAAGAACATTGAATGTCTTTCCAATTATTTAAATCTGACTTTATTTTTGTGGCAAGTGTTTTGTAATTTTGCTCATATAATTCCTGACTCTCCTTTGGTAGATATATTCCCAAATATTTGATACTATCGACTGTTATTTTGAATGGAATTTCTCTTTGTATCTCTTGCTGTTGGATTGTGTTGGTAATGTATAAAAATCCTGAGGATTTATGTGGATTTATTTTGTATCCTGCGACTTTGCTAAAATTCTGAATTATTTCTAATAGCTTTTTAGCAGAGTCTTTGGGGTTCTCTAAGTATACCATCATGTCATCTGCAAAGAGTGATAGTTTGATTTCCTCATTTCCTACTCTAATTCCTTGAATCTCTTTCTCGGCTCTTATTGCCGAGGCTAGCGTTTCTAGTACTATGTTGAATAGTAATGGTGATAGTGGGCAACCTTGTTTCACTCCTGATCTTACAGGGAAAGTTTCTAGTTTATCGCCATTACATATGATGTTTACTGAAGGTTTTAAATATATGCTCCTTATTATTTTAAGGAATAGTCCATTTATTCCTATACTCTCAAGCGTTTTTAGTAGGAATGGATGTTGGATTTTATCAAATGCTTTTTCTGCATCTATTGAGATGATCATATGGTTTTTATTAATTTGATTATTAATATGGTCAATTATACTAATAGTTTCCTCAAACTTATTAAATAGGGGGCCAGTTCCCTGTCCCTCAGACTGTGGGAGGGCCGGACTACAGTAAAAACAAAAACGCCCCTCAGCCCATGTGCCATAACCCGGCGGGCGCATAAACGTCCTCAGCGGCTGCATGTGGCCCACGGGCCGCAGTTTGAGAACTGGTCTAGTGGGTACTCTGAAAGGCTTTGATTGACTGAACATTATCTACCCAGATAGATGACCCCAAACCAAGATCTGAGGAGAGGAAAGTGGACTCATTTACCTTTGCCACCATAAGTTAGTTCTTTGTCAGCTGAGTGCAGGATTTTAGGCCATACGTATTCCTTGCTGTCTTTTATTGCGTTTGTAATTATATGGTTTTTAAGAACGGCTGTTATTCTAAGACAATGTACAAAAGTTGTAAATCTTAAAAAGCACACTCCAGTGACCATGAGAGATGCTGCAAGGGCTGTTGGCGTGCTGCAGTCAATAGTCTCAGGTATTATTCAAGCCCACAATGAAACAAAATCAATCATTCTGAAAAGCAGAGGTAAGTGAAAAAAAAAATCAATACCAAGAACCACCAAATAGTGCTTTAAATCAGCCTAATTAATCCTCAAAAAATAAGCAGAGACTTTCAGAGGGAGGGGCCAGCTAGAGGGGTTGCTAATGATTTCCTCCTAGCAGAGGATATGAAAAAAAGAGCTTGTCATGAGCAAGACAAGTGAAAGACTGGAGCACTAAAAAATTTTTAAAGTAATTTTACTGATAAAGATCATTTGAAAATTCAAATATATATTCAGTCTTGTCAGAAGTCTGTAAGATTGGTTATCTGTATCATACAGTAAAACATTCATCTCCACCAAAAAAAAAAAAAAAAGTCTTTTTAACTTTCACTGATCTTGGAAGACTGTTGAGTAAGTGTAAATGCTGTTAGATTGTCCTAAAATTGTAGAAATTCCCAAATGGAGATGGACTATTACGATGATTAGGCAATGTCACTTGTCATGAGACGTTAAGCTTTTTAAGTGATGAGATACACAGACTGCAAGACCCAAGAACTTACCTGATTTGAATTTCACTGAAGGCTATATATATGTGGGCTATAACCTATTCTAGAGATGGAAGAATGGACTTTCTCAAATATATGTTTAACATCTGGAGTGTGCAATTTGATGTGGATAATTAAAGAACACGTCTCAGAATCTTGTGGACTCAAATTACAAATTGTATAAAACAAATGATTTTTAAAACAAATGCTGTTCATCCTATTAAAAAAATTTTTTTTTAAGATATCAAAAAGTTGTAAGGGTTTTTTTGGATGTCCTTAAATCGAATATATTTTCTTGCTCCATAATTCTCACAGCCCTGTAGTTTTACCCAGGCATTGAATAATCTCAACAACAACAAATAAACCACAGGGGAGTCCTTATGTAAAGTCAGGTAATTTTAATGGATTTATTTTCATTGGAATCATATCACGGAGGCTGAAATTTCAGTAGTCCATTGTTTTGGATACAATAATACAGCATCTGAAATTGCACAAACACAGGGATTAGGAGGGACACCGCTACATCTAACTGGAGTACACATGGGGAAGAGAGGGCCAGAGCTCCCTACCGGGGTGGGACCGAGCACACCATCCACTCTACGAAGGGCTACGGGGAACGTAATGGGGTATCGACATGGCGGTTTTGCTTTTTCAAATTGTCTCTCAGAGACAAATGTAGAATATCATTATAAAATCCTCCGACGAGTAACAAGAGTAATGAGGTTGCCCCAGGGTTTTGTTGTGGTTCTCCCGGCCAACTTGGCTTCCGACACACTGTCCACCACGCCAGGGGAAAGTCCCAGCCGGACTTGCGCCGCTTCTACCCCAAACCAAGGCTGGTGGCTCTGAAAAGGCTGAACCATGACAAGGTCTTGAGTCGAGCATTTAAAGGCCAAAATATGAATAATAATAATCCATTCTCATTCTTATAACGGAAAATGCTAAGGATCCTTCTTGATTCTGAAATTTCATCTACTGAGTATTAGAAAATTGGCCCCTTGAAGATACTAGAACTTTTTGAGATCGCTCCTACTGCCTAAGGATGTATGATTTCTGTTCTAATTTCTTCTCAAATTGGGCTCCATCAAACCAGAAAAGATTTTCATTTTCTTTAAATTTACTCTGATTTAGTGATAATGACAAAGAATTCCTGGGCCTGATGAAAATGCTTTTCAACTCCAGATGTTGGCACTATGAATAGATTGGGAAAAGGACTGGGTAATGTATGTCTGGTAATTCAAAAAGCACTGAGGGGCTGGCTGCGAGCCAGCCTGTGATAGCATGGGGAGATGGAGATAAAAGAAGCTGCGCAAGTCCCTGCCCTCAAAGACCTGGCGCCCTACTGAACAGAAGGGACCTTGAAGTTGTGTGTCAAGTTCTCACTTCACAGATGAAGAAAAGCATTTCAGCGACTGCTGGGATCCAAGCCCCAAACTTCCCGCTCCAAAGCTTGTCTGTTACTTCCTGAAAATGCTTTGGAGACCCTTGTTGGTGAACTGGCTACGCGGCCGTGTGTAGACCAGTGGATGAGAGTCTACCAGGCAGCTGGTAAGGAAGCTCGGTGACTGTGGATCTGATACAGGAAGCTTGGGAGGAAGAGCAGAATGGATTCCAAAGGAAAGTCAGGTATTATTTAATTGTTCTCCTAGGATGCAAAACTGGAAAGAGGTCACAGATTACAGAGGAAGATCGGAAATAAGAGGAGGATTATCCTGGACTTAAATGCCAACCAATCATAAGGGAGGGAATCCCTCTATGGTCATCGTCTTCCTTTATTCCAAGGCCCTAAGGGAAGTGATATCCCTTGTACAGCTTAAAAACGAACTCTTCCACATGATTCCAATGACAGGCCCTAATCCGTGGTGCATAAAGATGAGAAAATTCAGTTCAATTAAAGCATTTATTAAGTGCCAACTGTGAACCAGACCCTAATGTAAAACTCGTTTTTCAGCCATTCATACATTGAAACTAAAATGTCCTTGTCAAAGAAAGCTTTGGTCTCCTTGTCAAGATGCAAAGAGTGGGTTGCCCACGAGGGCTTACTTCATATTTTCCTACTACCAATTCATTTCTGTCTCCATTTTATATTCGTCTTTTGGACCAGTCCTATGATTTCAACAGTATAGGGAATTCCCAGAGGGGAGATTTCCTCCACCAGTGCAGACCCATAATGCTCTGCCATTCATAGTCTTAGTTCTCAAAGGGCCCTCAGAGGCCAAGTGATTTGCTCACAGTGTGGCCATGCGAGTCAGAGCAAGGCTTGCTCCCAGGTCTTCTGACACTAGCCCTCCTCTGACTCTCTCACTTTGTAAAATCATGGGTCCTTGGGGAAGTCCAGAAAAGAGCCTAAAATACACAACCACAAAACTGTTGTAAAGCTTTAAGATCATCTATTCTAACCTTGACATTTTGCAGATGAGGAAACTCGGCCCAGAAGTACCTTACTGAAGGTCACCCAGCCAATGGCAAAGCCAGAATTCTGGATCAGTCCTACTGCACCATAGTTGCAGTCTTAAAAAATTAAGAAAACCGAAGTCTCTCACAAATGGCAACCCTTGTTTATCTCTTTAAAATATGTCTTGGAAATGAAGCATGAGAGGAAGCAAGGCGAAGCTCTGGAGAGCAGTAGAAAGAGCCTTAGATGTACAAGCACTTGGGGATGAACCTCGATTCCTGGCATTGACTAGACTGGCCCATTTCCCCTTCAAATCTATGTTCCTATGATTCATCATCCAAATAAACTAAAGTATTGAGTTTGGCAAATACGCCTCACCACACATTGCGCATTTCCCTCGAAAGCCAGTGGATGTTATTTCTTTGGACTCCTTTTATGACCAGCTTAAAACCAACAAATCCAAACCTCTCCTGGTAAGTATAGCTTTCCAAACAAGGGAAAACTTACATCTTCATTCCTATAAACGAAGCAGTTTGTGCAATTCCCCAAAGCCCCTTCCTCTCTGGGTCCCACCCTTCGGAGTGATGGGCGGGGGTGGCTCCTGTGCTTGGTCAGGATGTAAGACCCTACTATCTAAGACTGCAATGAGCCAAGTTTTCAGCCTGAATAACAAGGCAAATCCGGTATCGCTAGAAGTTGGTCATCAGAAGTGGTATTCTTACTGTTTCTATACAGCTGACCGATGAGAAAACCAGAAACGCATGATGATAAACACCATCCCTGCTCCTCATTTTACTTATATGTTTTGTAGCCACCTGGGAGCCAAGGAAAAATGAGTCCTGCAGAGCTGTTTCCATCCCTCATCGTCTGGCCATCGTTTCATTAGAAAATGTCTGGTGAGAGGCCGGGATGGGTCTCCCTAAATATTCCTTTTTGCAGACGGGGAAGCAGTGTACTTGTGTAGACCCTGCCACGGTTCTGGAACACCTGG
Organism: Sminthopsis crassicaudata; assembly: GCF_048593235.1. Classification (NCBI taxonomy): domain Eukaryota; kingdom Metazoa; phylum Chordata; class Mammalia; order Dasyuromorphia; family Dasyuridae; genus Sminthopsis; species Sminthopsis crassicaudata. Next base: position 18,485,023 of record NC_133619.1, on the reverse strand, counting down.
ACCTTCCTATGTCACTACCTGGTTGTGTGAACTTGGCTCAAACACAACCCGTAGGAGCCTATTTTTCTCATCCGGGGCTGGACGAGCTGGTCCCAAGGTCCGTTTCCTGCTCTAAATCTGTGATCCTATGATGGCTGTCCATGAGGGATTATTCCCCTGGAGGGAAGGGAGGCCAGGTGAGTGGGTCACGGCAGAGAGGAGCTGAAGAGGCTCGGCTGCTGTGCCCACCCACCCTATCTCCTTCCGGGGCTGTGCATGAGCACGGCGGGGACGCTTAGTCTCCAAGATGCTCCTTTATGAGAGTGCTTCCATGTATATAATGAGAGACTGTCCCATTTTGTGCCGAGGGCAACAACATCCAAATATTCACATGGACCATAAGGGACATTTCCCTTCCGCCTTTTCTGTTGATAATTCCTTCTTATTAATTCAGCTTTTGCATCAAAATCATCAGGAGGTCAAGTCTTCTTTACAAGAATTGCCTAGTTAATCCACTTCAATTTTACATAACCTGGATTCATTTTGTGTGCTATGCATATGGATGTTCATGGATATGGATAAGGAAAGTGGATGCTCAAAAACTGGATTAGAAATCATTCATTAGTATTAAAGATATGTCATTGTGGTCATGAGTGGGGCCCAAAGGGAAACGAGAAAGGCTAAAATGGCATCTTGGGATTCTTTACAGCTCGGAGGGGCCTGAGAGGTCATCCGGATCAGTAATAATCCAAGCAAATGGATTAGTTAGCTTAGTTAGAAAAGGATTTGCCAGATCTTTAACATACAAACAATATGCTTAACTTTGTGCCCCCTACCTTGGGAAAAAACAACAACCGGGGACCATTTCCTCTGCCTGTCCATGAGCCCACAATGTCATCTTCCTGAGTCCAATTCTTTTATTGGATCTGGTGGAGCACGGAATATCCGGCGTGTGAGACAACACTATGTCGTACCTTCTTTTGCAAAATGTAAACACGTTTGGCCTTTCATAAGGAAAGGTGTTTTCAGACAGAAGCATGATTGGAAAGAAGTCATACAATAAGAGAGAGGGATGATGGACAGACAGCACCATGCGACAGCCAGAGATCTGGAAGGAGGCCCATTAGGCAGGTACCGACAAGAATCAGGTGGTAACACGGCAGGATGGGCTCTGACCTGGACCACGGGGATGAGGGCATCCACCAAGGAGCCCTTCATGAGAGGTCCATAACACACAAAACACATAAGTCTGGTTTTTATCCTATACCTCTAAAGTCTGCCATGACTTGGCCCACGGACGGGCACATCGCCACTTAAATTCAACTTGGTGGCCTTATCTTGGAATAAAACAGCAGAGCCGCCCTGTTCCCCTCTTCACACAACACTGTTCTAGAGGCGTGATTCCATGGGCGCCATGAAGCCCTAGAAAAAGACTGTTTCTAAATCTAGGAGCTGTTCACATTCAAGAAAAGTGTTAGCATCAGATCCTAAAAAAACACCCAAACCAGAAGGAGAATCTGTTGGTGAAGGTGCCGAGACTCAGTGATGAGAGAACGGCCACATGTCCGTGGCACGAGGGGGAGCTGGAGAGAATCTGGCCAAGGAAACCAAGCCTGAAACCCCCCAAGCCGGATGCTCCCTCCTGCGAGGAATTTCTGGACAAGGTTCTACATCAGTCAGGAAGTCACGAAGTCCCTTAAGGTCAAGTAGGAAGAGACAGATCCACATTCTCCTTTAAATGCTTGACTTGGATTTAGAAAGCTGACGGTACAGAGGATGCCTTCCTTGCTGAACATATGGGGAGCTGTTAGAGTGTGGGGGGCAGGGGGATGAGGACTGACTATCTATAGAGACGCGAACCTATAATAAGATCTTCCATCTTCAGAAATAGGCCCGTTCCATTTAAATACACACTTCCAGGACTTCCCCACGTCACTTACTTCCAATTATTCATTGCTACCTGGACAATCAAGGTGAGGATTCCCAGAATGGATCACACCCAAAGCCATCATCATACAATGGAGAGCTCTGGAAATCGACTCAGGTACGCAATGGACACAAGAGCCTGCTAAAAGTACCACCAAAAACACTAAAAACTTTGCAATTTCTCTGGAAGAGACATAGCCTTTCCAGGATTCGGGAAAACGTTATTGTTATTCCATGGTTTTATTTGTTAGATTTTGAGGCGACAACTTCATAAAGCGGGTATCTGGCAGGGATCAAGTTCAAAGAGCTAAGTTCAGGTCCCATCTCCGAATCAGACCAGCTCTGTCCTCATGAGCAAGTCATCCAACTTCTCAACACTCAAAACCACAAATAACAGAAAGTGCTGCTGCAAGTGGTGAAATCATAGCTCTGGGCCATGACAGACCAAAACACCAAGCGTGTGGCCTAGAAAACATCCAGATCCTTTCAAGGATCAAGGATGATGTTACATCCTATGTTTATGTAAGTGGTAACTACCCAACACGGTTAGCCGCTTCTTAAAGGATACTCGATAACTAAACGGGCAATTTTAGATCTTCCTTTTTTTGGATGAGTCAGGAATAAAATGCCATCGTAAAACAGCAAATCCACCTAGGAAGGGAACGTTTTTGCTAAAAAGCAAGTTATTTTGTTATTTATTTATCACTAGTTTCCTTAATAATCCCGTGTATTTATATAAAATATGTAAAAACATGATTCTGAGGAGGGGTCCCTAAATTTCTCCAGATATCTAAGAAGGCCAAAACACAGAACGGGTCGAGCCTGGTTTTTTTTCCCTGTACCCTCTAAAGTCTGCTATTTCCTTGGCACACTGATGGGCATATCGCCTCTAAAGTTCAACTTTGCGGTCCTATCTTGGAATAAAGAGCTGTTCTATTTTCTCCTTCATACAAGGCTGTTCCACTAGCATGATTCTCGGGGGGCCGTGAAGCCCTAGAAAAAGGCTACTTTAAAATGTGTCGCACATATGTGCGTGTATGTGTGTGTATATAGCCACATTATACACACACACAGAGCAGGGACAAGGATGGGAAGGCCAAGAAGGCGGAGCGGCGAGAGGGCTGGACCGATGGCCGGGGCCCCCCAAGCCACGCTTGTCATCGCTGTACTTATTTTGTGGATCCTGCCAGCTTCCTGAGGGCAGGCCCCGCTTTGTTGTCCCTCTGCACCAGGAAGGTTCCATCATCACTTAGCATCTGTATCTGTACCTGAGGGAGCGGACAAGGGGAACATCGAGCTCTCTTTGGGCTCTCCATCTATTCGCGTTATGGATTAGGTGACCTTGATGGCCCTTTTTTGCTCTCTACATGATCAAGTTCTACTAGATTCTCCAGCTAGGGGAGGGACTGTTTCCCCTTTGGACAAATACTGGGGGGAGCCAAAGAAAAACCGACCATTATTTGTGGGTATCTTTCACTTATGGCAAGAACCTCAGAGTGGTCTGCCCTGCCTCTACTTACTCAGGGGGAGAAATGGGTGTCCTTATGCTTATATCTAGAGCCTCTGGGGCTGAGTGTAGAGAGATACACACACATTAGATGCTGCCATTTACACTCCCGGGAACTAAACAAGGTCTGTGTAGAATGGGCTCTGCGGGGCCGGAGCCGGACCTTAGAGAAAGGGTCCTAGAGAAGCTCTGGGTGACGGGCCAACGGCCCTCACAGCGCACAGAGCGTGCCTTTGGGTCCCTCTGTGCCAGGCTGCACGGCGGGCGGGCGGTCTGTGGGAGCGGCTGGGGCTACGCAGCTCTGAAGCCAAGTGACCTGGCGCAGCCCCCCCCCAGCCTCAGTCACCCCAACAGTAAGAGGCAGCAGCCCCACCCTTCGGCCTCAAAGGAAGCATCCAGCTTTAGTCTGTGATCCCAGGCACCCGGTCACACCAAGAGGCCTCAGCCAGCGAGCTCTCCCTCTGACACACAGACGGCCGGACCCGAGACCAGCACCCAAAGCCCCTTAGGAGTGTCCGTTCTCGGATGCAGCAGGAAGGCAGGTCTCGGGGCGTGATTCCTCACCTGGGCTCCCCAGTCTCAGCCCCCTGAGACAGAGGGGAAACCTCACCTGAATTTGGCACAATGGGGACCACGGACAGCAGCCCAGCTCTAGAGAGGCTTGAGGGCCCGGCCTCTCACTCTCCCATCCTATGGCAACGCTTTGGCAGTGGGGTTGACACCAGGAGCCCAAGGGCCCTCCCTCCCCCCAGCACTCACAGCTGGGGGCCCAGGTTACTTTCCGGGGGAGCAGCGGAGGAGGTCCACCAGAGCCCCCCACCCTCCCCCTCCTCTGCCGGTGCCAGCCTGTCCCTTCCTTCAGCATCCTGTCAGACTTCCCTTCTGCTCAGGGCCCTCCCTCCCAGCATCTCGGGGAGCTCCTGTGGAGAAGAGCTCCAGAAATGGGGAACCTTCCGGGTGCAGCTGGGGGCAATGGCCCAAGGTTCCAATCCTGCCCGACACCAAGCCGCTGCCTCGCTTCCTTCTCCGGGAGAAGGTCTGACCTCCGGCCCTCTGACCCCGCCTGAATTTGCCTCTGGAGGACTCCTCCATCAGGCTGAGGCCCCTCGGGGCTGCCATTCTCACCAGCAGCCCGGGGCCTCTCCTCTGTCATCGCCAGGGAAACTCAGGGGGCAAGCAGGAAGGAGGATGGGCCCCCTCCGGGGGAGCAGGCCTCAGGGCCAGGCGACTGCCGGCGTGCTTTTCCAAGTACCAGAGAGCGGAGGCAAGCAGGCCGGACGCCCGCGAAGGCCTCGGGGAAGGGCAGTCTGGCCTGCTCTGCGTCCGCTGGCTCATGCAGGGGCCGGGGCCGCTCCCCAGTCGGTCCGGCCACAGCGGAGCACGGATTTCCAGGCCACTGCAGGCCTCAAGGAAGTGACCAAGGGAGCCCGGCCGCTCGTGATCCCAGGGCGGGGGAGGAGGGGGAGGGGGCTCGCTCCCAGCCCAAATCACTGGGAAGGCTATGTTTCCACTCGGGCCCAAGTGGCTGGGACTTCCTCCGACAGGAGGAACAGGAGCCCGGGATGAGCTGACGAACGCCTGGGACCAGTCCCCTAAAGCCACTAAGATTAAAAAAAGTCCCAGCCGGAACGACGTTGGGGCTGTGCATCCCGCGCTGACGGCCCGACTCCCCAGGACACTGGCCAAGGAGAACTAAGGCAACGCCCACGCGGCCACTGGGGGGGGGGGCCGGACGCCGGTCCCGGCTGGGCTCAGGCCAGGGGCATGGGGCTTGCCCAAAGATGCTGCCGAAGTCAGAGGCTGCGCCCCCTGCCCGGCCCTACCTCCCCCTTCCCTCAGTCCCCAGAAAGCAGCAAAGGCAGCCGATGGCCCTGGCTCTCCGGGCAGCGCGGGGGCCGGGGCGGGCGTGTCCAGCCTCGGGAGCGGTCACTCGCTGGGCTTTCCTACGTGCCCACGCTGCCGCCCCAAAGCGGGCTTAGGGAGTCCGCAACCTGAAGACGTTTTAAAGGGGATGAAAAATAAACCTTAAAATGGAGACCGGAGACCGGGCAGCATAGCCGACGTATGCGCCCCCTCTCCGGAGCTATGCGGGGAAGCTTACAGAGATACACTTTAGAAACCTGGCGGAGGAAGCGGGAGAGAAGGCGGAAGACGCGGTCCAGCCCCGGGCGCTCCGGCCGCCCTTAGGGAGCGGGGCTGTCCCGGATCTTCCGGCCGACTTCTAGGAGTTCGCTACTTTTCTACCACATCAGTCACGCAACGGCCGGGAGTCCTCAGTCCGGAGGCCGGCCGGGCCCTCACTGCTCCTCCGTTTTGCTGCTGTTCCTGAACTTCACCACCATGACGGTGATGTTGTCGGGGCAGCCTCTGTAGAAGGACTGCAAGACGATGCTCTTTGCCCCAAAGTGGGGCTCGTCCAAGCGCTCCTTGATGAAGCGCACGGCCTCCTCGTTGCTGAAGGCGTCCCACAGGCCGTCCGAAGCCAGGATCATGAACTCGGGCTGCAGCTTGTCCAGGTCGAAGGTCAGGATGTCCGGGTCGGGGATGACCACGTTCAGGTTTTTCAGCGGGTAATCCCCCAGGGAGCGAGACATGGCCAAGATCCCCTGGACCCTCCAGGAGCCGTTGAAGCTGATGAAGCCACCTGGAAAACAGGGAGAGCGTTAGCGCGGGGCTCGGCCTTCCACGGCCTCTGAGCAGGGCCAGGGCGGCTGGGGACGGCCCGGGTTTCTGGGCGCTCCAAGGGTTTGCAGAGCCGGGCACAAATGGTAATCCTTGGAAGTGGGGCCGCGGTTACCCTCACCTCCGGGCAAGGAGGCCCAGGCTGGCACAGCAAGGTGCCCGCCGCAGCCACCTGCACCTCGGCTCTCCCGGGCTCCGGTTCCAGCCCCCGGACGCTGCCTGTCTGCACAGCCCAGCTTCTTTATGGCCTGTCTCCTTGCCCCCCACCGTGCGGTTAGCCTTCCACGCTTTCAATGTGAAAGACTCGCAGTCTCCTTTGAAAGCAGGGGTACCTCAGGGGAGGGAGCCGGGCCTTAGTCAGCCTTAGGATCCCCTCAGGGAGCCAGGAGTGAAGAGCTGGCGGAGAGGGCGCCTGAGGGCGGCCCCAGAGCCGTCATCTATGGGGGCTCCAGCTCGGAGCTTCTTTGCCCTGCGACTTTTGGGACACCCTGTCCTGGGGAACGGCAAGTTCCATTAGTGTTTATGGGTAAAACCCCCTTGACCATCCTGCTCGTCCCCTGTTCCCTGCTCCGAGCCACAAGGTGGGTTTTTGTTGGTTGAGGGAGGGGGGGCCCTTCTGGGAGCAGAGGGGTGTGTGCGTGAGTGGGACGTGTGTGTGCGTGTACGCTCCATGGGACAGGGACGGCCGAGGATGGGGGCGACCACTGCGGGCATCGGGGAGACCCACCACGGCGCCAGAGTTGGCTCTCCCCCGTGCCCACGCTCTGCCACAGGCGCTGAGACAGACGGGTGTTGGTGGGTTAGAAAGAGGGACCGTGAGATTGATGACCAGCCCGATCCCAGGAAGGCGGACCTGCTCTGCTCTACGGTTTCTAATATTCATCAGGAGCCATGAGAGTCAGGCTCCTACCAAGCTGTTCAAAATGCAGTGGCTGCCCATTGAGCCACCCTGTCCCCATGTCCGGGCCAGCTCCCGAAGGCACACACATGGAATGGGAGCCCAGAGAAGGGCCTCTGTGTGACCCAGCTCCGCTCCCAAGCCCTCCATAAGGCCCCGGGGAGCCAGGAACTCTGAAAAAGGCTTCCCCACAAAGGTGTCAGAGGAGAAAGCAATGAGCTGGGTGCCAAGGCTCAAGGGAGGGGCTTCCCCTGAGCCCGTCCCCCCAGGGAACTCCTCCCTGACCCCAGGCCCCAGGCCTCCGGCTCACAGACCACCCATGGGAGAGCCTCAATGCACAGGCCTCGTGGGGCGGAAGGGGCCTTGGTGGCCCAGCTGGTCCGACCCCCATTTTACAGATGAGGAAACGGACCCCAGGAAGGAGAATGAGCAGAGCTGAGCCCCAGCACAAAGTCAGCAGGGAGCGGACAGCCCAGCAGGACGAGCACAGGCTTAGAGCTGGGAAGGAGACTCCCATCCTGCTCTCTCATCCTAGGACCCCGCAGGGCAGCCAAGCCCTTTCAGACTCAGCTTCCCCATCTGTAAATGAAGATCATTCTGTGGGCCTCAGTGACCTAACACAGGCAGGGAGCGTCTGAACCCAGGTCTCCCTGTCTCGGGCCCTCCACAGCCACGTCTGCACCGAGCCTTCTTTCCTCAACGAGGGCGGCTGCAGGCGAAGAAAGCCACCCCAAGAGCCTGGGCAGACTGTGGGATCCTTGGGCGCCCTGAGGGACAGCAGGGACTCGCCTCAGGGGCCCCAGCGGCGTCCATGACTCAGTTTCTCCAGGCTGGCTGCCCTGGGAGATGTCGGAAAAACGCTTTCTAGAGGTTTGCAGTTGGGACAAACAGGATTTACTGTGGAACATTAGAGCGTGGGAGCGGCAAAACATTAAGCGCGGGCCTTAGGGGAGACACGCTCTGACTCCCTGGCTGGGCGAGGGCCTCCCCTTTTACGAGCACCTTATATTATTATTATTATTATTTCATATTAATATTACAACATTAATTACTGGTTTCTTTGGGAAGGGAGGCAGCATCGGGACGCCGGCTAACCGAACCCCAGCTCAGGAGAGGCGAACCCTCTCCTACAGGTTTCTGCCAACAATTCGCGAGCAAATGGACGTGGAAAACAGGCCTCGGGTAAATTATTAATGTGCTTCTCGCCCTTCCCTGATTTAGGCATTAACTGCTTGGTCTTCAGCCAAGATATTTAGAAGAGACAGAGACGTGTCCGCAGTAAATCACTAAACATGGCCCTCCACATACATCTCTCAGCTAAAGACCAAACTCCTAACGGCCGCAACAAGAAAGAACAGCCAGGAAATTAATTAATTGTGGCCTTCCTTCCGTGGCAGAAACAGAACAATAGAGACTCACATATCGCTGGGAGCGCTTTTATTTTAGTGGTTCCCCCTCCCAGGGAGCCTCAGAAATACACGGTGGCAGGGTTAGAGTCCCCATTTTGAAGATGAGGAAACTGCAGTGAGAAATCAAGTCAGTGATCACAGCAAACGTCAGGGCTGAGCCCCAAGCTTAGATTTCACAGCTTGAACAATCATACTGGTTCCTGGTCACCAAATACATATATATATGTATGTATGTAGAGAGAAACAGAGAGGGAGAGAGAGAGAGAGAGAGAGACAGAGAGAGAGAGACAGAGACAGAGACAGAGAGAGAGACAGAGAGAGAGAGAGAGAGAGAGAGAGAGAGGGAGGGAGGGAGGGAGGGAGGGAGGGAGGGAGGGAGGGGGAGAGAGAGAGAGAGAGAGAGACAGAGAGAGACAGAGAGAGAGACAGAGAGAGAGAGAGAGAGAGAGAGAGAGAGAGAGAGATGGAGGGAGGGAGGGAGGGAGGGAGGAGAAAGGAGAGTGTGAGAGAGAGAAAAGAGAAAGAGATGAGACTGAGTCAGGGGAGGGGATAGGAAAAAAGTGTATGTGAGAGGGGGAGGGGGGCAGCTGGTAGATAAATATTTAACAACAAGCTTCCCCACCCAAAAATCCACAGGATGCCCTTTTAAGTTTAATCTGCATTACCTCCAACTTCTTTATCACTTTCTCAAGTCTAGACAAGAAACAAAACAATAAGTTGAGCCCTGATTTAGAGTGTCTGCTGATTTCTAAGGTATAAATCCTCACTTCAAAATTTAAAAATCATCTTGCAAACTAGTACAACTCAGGCTGGCCTGGGTGTGAGTAAATGGGAGGTGTGCCCACGTAGGCTGGCTCCCACATGGGACGTCCTCTCTGAAATGTCAGTAAGTAATAACAGTGGCAAGAAGCACCGGTTCTAGAGTCCAGGGCACTAAGCTCCATGCTGGAGAAAGTGCTGGGCTGGCCCCAAGAAGCCCTGGGTTCCAATTCTGCCTTAGACATCTGCTGACCCTGCGAGCCTGGGCAGGTCTTAATGTGCCTCAGTTTCCACATCTGTCCAGTGCATGAGGCTCAGGGGCCGCCCAGATACTCCAAGTCTCTGATCCCCTGATCTGGCTCCGCATCTGGGCTCTGACATCCCCACCGAGATGACTGTACAGAGCCTGTCATCTGTCAGGGCCTCAGTTTCCCAATCTGTAAAAGTAAAGATGGCACTGAAGTCAAACCCGGCCTCAGACACGGAACACTTCCTGGCTGTGTGACCCTGGGCAAGTCACTTAACCCCTAATGCCTTGGGGGGAAAAAAGAGAAAAAAGTAAAGGTGGATGGAAGCTTTGAAATAAGGGAATGGGACCAGACCTCAAGAGCCCTTCCAGGCCTGAATCCTATGAAATGTGTCCCGGATGTTGCTTTTTCTTCAGTGTTTTGTATTTTTTTTTCTCTTCTCTGCAGGAATGGGAGCAGCCCCCGGGGTGTCTCCCTCAGACAGTCCTGAAACGTCTCGAGCCCCCACACCCCACTCATGGCAGCCAGAGAGGGGGCCTCGGAAAGCCCTGCTGTGATTAAAAAGCGGCAGCAAAAACAGGCCCCCAGATGGCTCATGAAACACTGCAGAGACAAACAGGAGGGTGAGAGCGAGAAGGTACAAAAACAAACCAGAGGGAACGCAATAAACACGTTTACAAAACTCCCAGCCTCCAACCTAGTCATTTTAGCTCACACGTCCCATAAAACCGGCCAAGGCTAACTCTCAGAGAGACCGTCGGGCCCCTGCGGGCCCAACATTTGGCAGAGCTCCCCCAGGTGTCAGCGCGCCCGGAGCCATCTGGTTTTGGAGGAGAATCCAAAAGTGGGCCAGACTGAGGCTTTCTGTGCTTATTTAACAAAGGCGGGGACCCTGGCCAGCGGCACGGAGAAGGGTCTTCGCCCGCTTTATTTTTTAGGGGTTTTTCTGGCATGGACTGACCTGCACAAGGATTCACGTTACTCCAAAGGCAGGATACCATCCCACCCCTTATTTTACCGGTGAGAAAACGGGGATGCTGCGGGGGTACAGAGGTAAAAACATTGTCCAATTCAGTCAGGCCCGGGAGCCAAATGGCTAGCAGTCTCTCTCCTGTCCCCTTCTCTCTCTCTCTCTCTCTCTCTCTCTCTCTCTCTCTCTCTCTCTCTCTCTCTCTCTCCTGTCCCCTTCTCTCTCTCTCTCTCTCTCTCTCTCTCTCTCTCTCTCTCTCTCTCTCTCTCTCTCTCCTGTCCCCTTCTCTCTCTCTCTCTCTCTCTCTCTCTCTCTCTCTCTCTCTCTCTCTCTCTCTCTCTCTCTCTCTCTCCTGTCCCCTTCTCTCTCTCTCTCTCTCTCCTTTTCTCTCTCTGTCTCTATGTCTCATCTCGTCTCTCTCTCTCTGTCTCTGGCTGTCTGTCTGTCTCTCTCTCTCCATCTCTGTCTCTCTCTCCATCTCTGTCTCTCTTTTTCTCTCTGTCTCTGGCTGTCTGTCTCTCTCTCTCCTTTTCTCTCTCTGTCTCTATGTCTCTCTCCATCTCTGTCTCTCTTTTTCTCTCTGTCTCTGGCTGTCTGTCTCTCTCTCTCCTTTTCTCTCTCTGTCTCTATGTCTCTCTCCATCTCTGTCTCTCTTTTTCTCTCTGTCTCTGGCTGTCTGTCTCTCTCTCTCCTTTTCTCTCTCTGTCTCTATGTCTCTCTCCATCTCTGTCTCTCTTTTTCTCTCTGTCTCTGGCTGTCTGTCTCTCTCTCTCCTTTTCTCTCTCTGTCTCTATGTCTCTCTCCATCTCTGTCTCTCTTTTTCTCTCTGTCTCTGGCTGTCTGTCTCTCTCTCTCCTTTTCTCTCTCTGTCTCTATGTCTCTCTCTCTCCATCTCTCTCTCTCTTTTTCTCTCTGTCTCTCTCTCCCTCCCCGCCTCCTTCCCAGAATACCTTGTGCACTCAGGCCAGGCTGAGGCTTCCAGCCCCTCTCTCATTTATTCCTCAGAAAAGTCCGATGTTTGCTGGCTCTCACTTAGAGGCCGAACGGGGCCCTCAGAGCCAGTCTCTGCTTAACACACGCTCACGCTGGGCAGTGAGGATCCTGCTCCAGCCTCAGACTAAGAGCCCAGAGGCCCCCGGGGCAAACAGAGCAAGGCTTGGAGGAGCACTGGCCTGGGGAGCCCCAGGGGGCACAGAACAGAAGGGGACCCGCTGTGCGGACAAGCACAGGGAGGGCAGAAAATCACCTACGAGAGCATCCACAGCCCCCGTGAAAATGTCATCTGGTGCCATGGCAGGTGCCCGCTTGGAAAGGGCTTCCATGAGGGCCTGCCTGGGGGTGAAAACCATGCCACTGCTCCTGGGGGGTTTGTGTTGTAGCTTTGGGAGGGGGAGGGAAAGGGAGGGAGGGAGAGAGGGAGGAGAGAGGGAGGAGGAGAGACAGGGAGGGAGAGGGAGGGAAAAACAGAAACAGGGAGAGAGAAGAGGAGGGAGGAAGAGACAGAAGGAGAGAGACAGAAAGGGAGGAGGAAGGGGGGGAATAAGAGGAGAAACAGAGGTAGAAACAGACACGCTCAGAGACAGAGAAGGGGACAGGAGAGAGAGAGAGAGAGCCTGGAGCCACTTGGGTCCTGAGCCTGGCGAAAGACTCAGTTATTGTTTAGACCCCAGTTTTAGCTCAAGCCCTACATCCAAGATGATTAACTCTGCCCATCCACGGACCGTAACCGCTGTTGTTCATGTGTTTACTTTTACGGACTGGTACAAAAGACGGCCTTAACACGGAGCCCTGAGCGACAGACAAGGCCCAGGAACAAGAACAAGAAGTCCAGGATTCACTCGCCTTTGTCTTTGAGGAAAGGCGACTGCCTCTGCTGTCCCAGGGATACCCTGTTTTGTTTTCTTTAAGTAGATAATAAGAACTTCCTTAATATTTCACATTTTTCTTCAGAGCCAGAATAGCCTGTGTTCACGTTCTGCTTTGGAGACATCTGTGCGATAGATAAGCCATTCTCCTCTGAGGAAATCCCAGCATCCTCGCTGGCAAAATGGGGACGACACTACCCGGGTGCTTATTTCTGGGGTGCTCTAATGGCCGAAAAGATAATACTTGTCGCATGCTCTGTGCAAACCCTACAATGCTCTGTAAGTGGGTCTGCTGTTAATGTTATCTCTATTTTCACTTCAACGATCCGTTCCCGGTTGTAGATGTTTGATGTCTGACCTCACTGAAAATGGGCACTGAGTTTTAACGGGAGGGGAGGCCCCTGGGAGAGAGGGATAAATCTGGAAATGAGGGGGGTGTAAACACAAGGAGCATCGATAAAATCCATTCTTAAGAAAGAAGAATAAAGGACTTTTATAGCAAAAAGGGAATCCCAAGGGCCCTCCTGCACTCACCAGCTCTCTTAATCCTCTTCCTCTCCTTCAGCTGATAAGGCTTGTGATCGTGAGACAGGGGAATGGCGTTGCCATCCTTGTCACAGAGGACGCCCCTCGAGTCACCGACGTTGGCCACAGTGAGGTCCTTGTCTGACAAGAGCGCAATCAAACACGTGGTACCTGGAAAACAGGAGGAAGGGGAGGTGAGGGGCCATCACCAGGACTGGGGAGGAGGGTCTCCCGGCCCAGCGAGCAGCGGGCAGACCCCCAAGTCTGCTTAACGGACCTTCTCGGCCCTGACAGCCAGCTTCCCAGCCAGAGCCGGACCAGAGAGCTTGGGTCCTGCTGCTGGCTCCTCCGTTTGCCTCCGTTCTGTCCCCGCTCCCCGGCTCCATCCCAGTTCAATGCAGAGCTCACAAAAGAGTCAAAGGACTCTGGAGGGCAAGGGGTCAGGACACCGTACACCCCTCTCCCTCCAGAGGCAACGGCTTCAGTGACAATCTGCAATCGCCTTCTAAAAGGCCCAGCCTGGAGCTCTTCCCTGTCACATGATTCATGATTTTGGCTTCTTGGCTCTCCATCCATAAGGATGGATGTTGGAAACTCTCGCCTCCTGACTGCCTCTGCTACCGAGATGAAAGAAGCTGCCATCGTGCTCCCCCTGGGGACTTCCAGAGGGGACATATGTTACTGCTAAAGGAATCAGTGTAGACAAATGCCAAAGCCAAGGAGGGACAAGGAGTGGATTCGAGAATGGGCTTCTCGGGGCAGCCAGAGGCGCAGTGGATAGAGCACCGGCCCCAAAGTCAGGAGGGCCTGAGTTCAAATCCAACCTCAGACACTTAACACTTCCTGGCTGTGTGACCCTGGACAGGTCACTTAACCCCAACTGCCTCAGCAAAAAAGAAAAGAATGGGCTTCTGTTTACTCTTCTGTTTTCAGGGCTTAAATGCTCAGCCTCTTGGTCTGAATTGGAAGGATAGAGGGATGGATGGAGGGAGGGATGGATGGAAGGATATACAGATGGTTGGATAGATAGAGAGAGGGACATAAGGAAGGACAGATGGATAGACAAATAGATGGAAGGACGGATGGATAGAGAGATGGAACAATAGACGGATGGAGAGATGAAAGGACAGATGGATGGATGGATGGATAGAGAGACGGAAGGACAAACAGACGGATGGATGGATAGGCTCAATCAACTTTAATGGAGGGAAGGATCACATGTATAGAATCACAGACACACAAGAATACAGAAGTTGTTTTCATTACCTTATAGTTTACAAAGTGCTTTACTGTCTTACCTCCTTTGATTCTCACAACAAGAATATGATACAGATGGTATAATTTTGCAGATTTTACAGAAGAGGAGCCTGACACTCAGAGAAGATCACACTGCCATGTGTCTCTCAAGTGACAGGGTTAGACCAGGGGCTGTCAAGGTCCCTTCTTGCTCTAAATCCGTGACTCAGTGATTTTTGTAGCATTTTAAGGTTTACCAAGAATGTCATAAACATTTTTCAAAAAACTGATTTCAAATGTTATTTCTCTGGTCCTAAGAATGAACTGGGAGGTAAGCGCTATTATTATTATCTGTATTTTACAGATGAAGAAAGTGAGGTGGAAACTGGCTAAATGACTTGCTTAAGTCACCCACCTACTTAACACTGTAGGTAGATAAGATCAGAACCCAGAGCTTTTCTGACTCCGACTTCAGGATTTTTCTATAGTGTCACACTGTAGAAAAACTGTAGATTTAAAAAATTCAATGTCACTGTTTTAACTTCTATGTAATTATAATATTATAAAAAGTTTCCAGCTGCTGCTTCTTCCCTCCTGTGACAGGCTGCTGCTCACACCTACGGTTTATTTGACATTGAGCCCACGTCCGAAGTGGGAAAGTGCAGTTGACTTTAAGAAACAAGGTGGCTTGAGTAGAAAGGCTAAGCCAGTGAATCTGAATTCAAATCCTGACATTTACTATAAGTGAGTCCTTGGACCACTTTTCTAGAGTTTAAGAAAAAAATTACATTTTACCATTATTTTTAACAACCACTTCTTAGATTTGGATGAAGACCTTCCCTTTATTTCCTTATTCTGAGACCAACTCCTGTAGACCAGTCAGTGGATCTTGGAATGGCATGGCTTATGAACTCCCTAATCCTTGGGGTACAAACACCAACTAGGAGAACTTACTTCTGTGAAGGGGGTAAACAGAAAATAATTTAGGTGAATTACTGCCCTTAGGGAAAATCCCAGGCCCTTGAAACCCTCCACTAAAGTGGCCCAGCTCATAAAGGAGAAAACCAGCCCCCGTGGTCTGAACAGAGACTGCTCTGTCCATAGTGCTGGAGTCTCATGACCAAGTCTCATTCTCAGCAGGAGGAGCTGAAAGCTTTCAAGCCGTCTCCTTGTTGAAATGCTCACCACTTCATTAACTGTTCCCCAAGCAAGGTTGATTTCTCCTTTTGGAGGCCTTCCCTTTAAAACAAAAAACAAAACAAAACAAAAAAACAAAAACAAAACCCCCAAACTAAGGAAGTTAGTGTCTCCAAGAGAAACCACTATCAATTTATTGATTATTAGTTAGTCTAACTGATAACTGATTAAAATTACCTAGAAACTCTCTTGCAGTTTTTATTCATCACGGACTCGGCTTCCTCATACAGAAAATGTCCTTTCTTCCCATAATTAAAGAATTACGAGTTGGAGAGTCTTCCGTGTTCTACTTCCTTTCCTCTTCCCTAATTATGTTTTCTCATTCAGCTCAAAATTCCCAGAATACCCACTCCCTGAGGGCAGGGCAGTTTCATCTGTATCCTCAGCAATTATTAGCATCCAGTTTTGCAGATCGCCACTTAGTACAAGTTACAGAGTTGAGTGGGATTGCAGAATGATAACTTACTAAAGGTACCCTGAATTTAAATTCTTATTGTCCCCAGGTGCTTCTCGCACCTGTAAGAGGCAGTGAGCACCAATGTCTGCTGTAACCCTGGTACCCCCTTAGACTTAGTTTCCTCATCTGCCACACAAATAATTCCACCTGCTGCACGTGAGGAAAGCCCTCTGAAATGTTCCAGTTTTATACAAGCGTGAATTACCCAGGAGGAGGACGAAGATATGATCCTTAGGAGCAACATGCTTCAATCCAAGTAGCCCTAGATTAGGCTGAAGATAATTCTGGGGCCAGAACTTTTCCCCAGCCCTGCTTCTACATCACCATGTTAGGGACATGTTTTCTCTAGCTATCCCTATCTTACTAAAAAAAAAAAAAAGCTTATTCTTAAAATGTTTTTATTGGTATATTTTGCTTGTAACTTTCCTTGCTCCCCAATACAGACCAGGCTTTTGTTTTACAAGAAAAAATCATTTCAGCCAAACCAACTAACACATCAACTGTATCCGACAGTGTATGCGATATTCCACACCCGTGGCTCCCTGACTCTGCAAAGATGAAAGGAAGGGACACTTTTTCAGTCTTCTCTCAAGGCAAGCTTGGTCATTATTATTACATGGTCCGTATTTTATTTTTGGCTGAGGCAATTGGGGTTAAGTGGTTGCCCAGGGTCACACAGCTGGGAAGTATTAAGTGTCTGAGGTTGGATTTGAACGCGGGTCCTCCTGACTTCAGGGCTGGTGCTGTAACCCCTGCACCGCCTAGCTGCCCCCAGTTTTGTATTTTACATGCTTTCCCCTCTTTTCTCATCTGGCTCTGTGATCTGACCCAGTCTCGTGTAAGAGACTTACTTGAAATGATCTTCTCAGAGCATTTTGTGGCACAGACCCAAGCAGGACAGGAATGGAAGAGTAATAACTCTTCTGTCGGTGCTTTATTTTTAGCGGGTTCCTTGTGCTCTTGGCATGGCACTGTGAGACTGGAGGTCCTAGAGCTATTTAAATCTTAGTTCCCAGTCCTACTTCCCTGGGAAAAGTGGCCTGTTGCTGAGAAAATTCTCTGGAGTTCACCCCTTTTCTCCCCAGGGAAGAGGAAGAATCTTGATTTCCAAGAAGGGAAGGGGAAAGTACCCACGGAATGAAGGTCAGGGAGGTTGATCTCAAGGCCTGGTACAATTCTAGAACAACCCATGATCCCACAGAGCCTTAGGGAAAGAACCAGGGATTTCCAAGGGCCCAGGCATCAGGAGCACCTCGGGGCCACACAGGTAGATCGGTGGCCAAAGACCCCAGGCCCAGAAGCCTGCAGGAAGGCTCGCCTGCTGCCTGAAGGTGCTGGGGCCAGAGTCTTGTGGAGCAGACGTTGCCCCGGGCACCCTGTTTTCTGAGATTCCCTGTTATTGTCCTCTCAGAGGAGAATTTTGCTCTTAAAGTCAGGGAACAAATGTGATCTATTTGTTAAGTAGAAGGTTCTGTGTGTAAGTAATGTATATTAAGGAACGTATTTGGGATGTAATTTTTAATGCTCAGGATTCCCTGAGATGCTCTCCACAAACGCTATTCAATTCGCACTCTCAGAAACGGGTGTTTGGGCTCATCCATGAACTTCAGGACTTGTTTTGTAATGAAGGCTGCTCATGACGCCATAGTTATATTATTAAGACAGTGGTTTTCAAATAAACTGACGAGATACACTTTGCTTTTACTATTTCCAAACTTTCACATGCGGTTTTCGCGAAGGAAGGGATCAAAAATCCCTCAATGTTGGATCTGGATTTCTCAGGGGAACATCGCACCAAGGAGTGAGTTTTATTGTTGTTGTGTGGATAGGGCTTGTTATTTCCCATCAGCGAACACTGGAATAAAAGGTTCTTAATAGCTAAAAACCACCACTGAGAGGATCACCTTAAGCAGATTCTAAATTGAATTTTAACTGCTGCAAATGTGTGTAAATAGGGGCGCACATTTTTTAAAAGTTCTCCATCAGAGAAGTTACTGTTTTCAAACCTTATTGAAGTGTTCATGATGAGCATCCGTCTTAATCTATTATTATTACAATGCTCACGTGGTGACTATGTAGAGTTCTCCTCATATATCCACCCATATTGTGCAATATGGGAACTGTGAATTCATACACAGCTTTTCAGTCTGACTTATGTTACTTTATATATAGATCTATAAAGAGCAAAATCCTTAGCTTGCTTACACAGTTGCGAGTCTAAAAATCCTTATGCCCAATTTTACAGAGCACAAATTATGGAATTACTTCATAAATTAGTCATTTTTTCCATAAATTACTGTATAAATATAAAATTATCATTTAATTACGAAGTTCATAGACATTGATAGAAGAAACTGTGAAATGCTATTCCCAAATTACATGGTATTGGTATTTGGGGTTGTGCAAATACATCCAGATATCTCTGCCATGGTTTACCACACAAGTGATGATCATTTCGGGCCCTGTGAAACAGCGTTACCGTCAACTCTTTGCCTCCTGCCTTGTTTCCGTTCAACAGAGAATATTCAGTCATTTTTTCCCCCATTAAACTTTATATAAATTGCTCACTCAATAGTTGGGGCTACCCTGTGAAGAAACTATCCCAAGCAGCAATCAGAACAGATGCTTTAATTTTGACCAAAAAGTTATAATAAACCAATGTGCCAACCAATGCTTGCAGGACCAAGAGGGCTATTCTAAAAAGAAACTGATTAAATTTTAAAAGTTCACCTCAAGGGACATGGCTATATGAAAATGCCAAGAGTGGCGAGGAGGCTTTTCTCTCTGAAAGGGTCCGCTCCCCCCAAAAGCGTGACTCCCCTAAAAGGGTGCGCTCCCTCCAAAAGCTGATCCCACCTCTTACAGAGCTCAATTTCCCTCTCTGTAAAGGGAGAGCCAGGCAGGGCCCATGGTCAGACACTTGTTAAATGCCTGTTCTTTCCCATCATCTTAAGGCCCTCTCATATTGGGGGCTCTTGGGCTTTGGGAAAAGGACCCACCGGATGGGCTGTGTAAATGGCGGCTGTGCCCCCTTGTGCATAGAAGGCTTTGGGGTGACAAATGCTAATAGCAAGTGTTCCCTGGGCTCCCCCGTACCTGTCCTAGCCCCGCCACTTAAAGACCCTCACCAGCTCTCAGCAGGGCTAGCCCCCTGCCAGTCAAACTGAATCAAGTGGGGCATGCCCCCCTACCCCCGTGTGAGGTGGATGTGAACTGAGCACCCAGGTGGTGGAAGCTGAGAACACAGAGTCCGGGAGGGAGGGGAAGGGGCGAGAGCAGAGCCCACGGGGCATTGCTGCCATTAAACTTGAAGGGAGAAGAGCAGCCGCTGGGGGCCACCGGGGGGGGGGTGCTCTGCTCCTGTGAGAACATGGGCTCCTCCAGGGGAGGCACTTTGGGGCGTCTGCTGCTTTGTCTCCCCATTCTCAGCTGGGGGCCTGGCCCAGAATGAGTACCTCCTGTGAGGGAGGGGTCCCTGGGGAGGAGGCTGCCTCAGAAGGCTGTGGGGATGTGAGAGGAAGGGGCCAGAGCAGGGGGAGGGGCAAGCTGGTGCCCCTCACTGGCTCTCCCTCATTCCCCAGCACCCCCCAGGGGACTCAGCAACAGCTACAGTTGGCAGCTATTCCATTCACACACACACACACAGCTTCCACAAGGGGCATGGGAAACTACGCTGGGGCAGGTGGGCCCTCCACACAGGTGGCGAGGAAGGGGTCATGAGGGTGCTCCTGGGGCCAGAGGCCAGGCGGACCACTGGACGGATGACTGGGACCGCAGCCACAAAAAAGTCTCCATTGGGTTCGGCACCCCAAATTCCAGTTCCTGATGCTTCCCCTGCAGTGCCTGAGCTCCCTGAAGACAGCCACCATTTCCTCCTTATCTCTGCATCCCCAGCATCTCACTCAGTACCTGGAATACAGCAAGCACTAAATAAATGCTTGTTGACTGTAGTACAAAGGGCTCTCATTATAGACTTTAAGGCTCTGGATTCAAGGAATCATGGAAGGCTCTAAGTCCAGATACAACAAACATGGAAGACTCTCAGTCCAGATACAACATGGAAGACTTTAAGTCCAGATACAATATGGAAGACTTTAAGTCCAGATACAATATGGAAAAGTCGGTCCAGTTACAACCTGGAAGGGTTGTCCAGATACAAATGCACTTTGGGTCTTTGGCCGGCTTTCACCAAGGGGTGGGGGTGGGGGTCCTGAGATGCTCACTCTCCAGGGTCCCGAATCCTCACTTAGAGCCCTGAACACTTGGATCAGAGCATCACCTTGTCCCATTCCTATTAATGAGCTTCTGTCTCTTCACCTATCAAGGTATAACAGGTACTTATTGTACATGTGTGAGCCTGTCTGTGTGTGTGTTAATAAGGCACACCTAGTAGACATTTAATAAATGGATCTTTTCTTCCTCTTCTACAAAATGAGGCTAAAAAAAGCACCCACCGCCCAGGGCTGTTGGGAGGAAATCCAATGAGATCACCCAAACCTGCGAGAGCTTAGACATTTGCCTGGCTATTTTTATTTTCTCACGCCTTCCAATGGAGTTCAACTGGAGCTGTCGTGGGACACCTTGTCTTCCTCTACTGCTTTATAGCTAATGTTTTGTGGCCTTCACACAGGTAGAAAAACTGCTTTTTGCGACCGAATAAAGCGTTAGGATGTAAGCTCAGAGAAAGCAGCTCTGGGATAATTCTGGTGGCAAATGGAATGATGGGAATATCATCACCATCTCATGCTGTCACTGAAGAAATAAGAAATGTCTTTTTCCAGGACAATTATACGTGGCTCATACAAGGAGCTTCTACAACAAGTAACACACGCTCTGCTAAGGATGGAAAATAGTATTTCCCTCCATAGTTCAAACCTGCAGAATGTGACTCGTTATTCATTTAATTTTCACACTTCGACAGACATAAATTACAGATGTGTCAGCCCGATGCTCCTCGGACCACTCTGTGTTCTCCAGTTTTGCTTTTCAGACAGTGACATAAACACAGTCTTATTTCCGGCGTCAGTGACGTCCGGGAACCTTTCAGGTGCTCCCCGCTCCGTGACTACCGCTTGACACGGCAGCGATGGCAGCGACGGGAGGGAATCAGAGGCTCCGAGGGCTGGCTCCTGGCAGGGGCTGGGCTGCACGGGCCCAAGGAGAAGCGCCTGAGCCAGTGGCTGAGGCTCGTGGCCACGGTCGGGCCACTGCAGTATCCCACCCTGACCGCGGCGAGCCCAGAAATTAGTAACGATTTTCCTAATCACAACTTTCGGGCCACTGGACCTCCTTCTGGGGCTCATTGGGATTCCTCCCTAGAATGGCCAGCTGCCGGGTTTTCCAGATGAGGAAACTGAGGCTCAGGGGGTCGGCCAAGGCAGCGAGGGGCGCAGACCTGGGGTCAGACTGTGTGACCCTGCACCGCTCCCTTGGGCTCATCTACTTTAATTTCCTAATCTGTACAATGGGGAAAATAGCCAGAGAGACTAGAGAGACCCTTGGAGGTGGGAGATGCAGGCTGGGAGACGGACGAATGGCGGGCAGGCTGTGTCACCTGGTCAGAAGTGGGAGCCTTTGGAGGCACCGGGGAAGCTGTGCAGGGGGCACCAACGAGACTCGACTGAGGTGGGGCCCCCTCAGAGCCCTCCACCAGGCAGGGGCTTCACACTGTTTGGCTGAATTGAGTCGTATTAAGATTCTGCTCACAGGTTGTACATTCTGCACTGGGCTAGAGCGTCGCCGAAAACAAATTACTTTACTTTTCCTTTATTTATTTTTGGTTTATTCATTTAACCTTTTGCAGAATCAAAAATAGGCTGCTGGTAATTTGCCTGGAAGCTGAACCTGATGGAAGGTCCCAGCCTCGAGGACACAACATGAAGGACACGCGGCATTTCAGTCCCCAGTGACCTCTGGGTGAGGAGACGAAATACAGCCGGCCCCGGGAGGGAGTCTGGAGCCTCCGAGTGGCCCCAGAGAATACCTGCTCTGGCACATTTGGAACCCTCGGCAAGGCAGGACCTTCCTGGACACTCCCAATTGTTCTCCCTTTCCCTGCTTCAAATTACTTTGGGTTACTTTGCTTTCATGGATCCAAGTTTTGTCATGGTCAAAAAATGTGCCTGGTGTAAGCAAAGACCTTGGGGGAGGAAGGATGCGGAGATCCTGGAAAGGCAGGACCGCCAGACGGCCTGGCCACGCCGTGGGGAAAAGCAAAGGCGAGAAGGCCCGTGTGGGGGAAAAGAAGGTTTCCAGCACACTAGGAGGGCTTGAGGCGGGAGCTTATGGGAGACCAGGATGGGCAAGCATGAGGAGGCTTCCAGACCATGAGGGACGGACTCCCCGAGTGCTAGGTGTGACTGCTCCGCGCCCACCCCCAACGGCGCTCCTTGTTGTCTCTGCGCTCAGAGAATGGTTGGGCACCTAAATTCCATCAGCGCTGGAAAAGACCCCAAACCATCTGGTCAGAGCATCCCAGGGGACAGAAAGCCGTGCTTGGCGTAAAGAAGAAGCCCCCTGGGATCACTCCAAGTGTTGAGATTACACGTTGCGGAACCCTAAAATCGGGAAGAAGTCATCTCTGCAAGCGGGGGATCCGAGCAGAGTCCGAGTCCCCTCATCCCAGCAAAGCCTCCTCCTGCCCTGGCCGGGTGAGTCCGGCTGTCTAGAGCCCAGAGGACTCCTACTTAAATCCAGGTGGGGCCGGGAGAACCAAACCGTCTTCGTTTGGGAGCTGACGTCAAAAAGACTGAGGGGTAGAGAACCCAGAATTCTAAGCGATGACTGGGAACGGTGGGAAGGACGTGGAACTGACGAGCTGGAAGACCTGGTTTTGATTCTCAACTAATCAGGGGTGAGATGGCTTTGGACAAATTATTTCTGCTGAGTCTCAGTTTCCTCCTCTGTAAAATGGGGATGGCCTTCCTTTCCTTACCTACTTTATACAGCTGGTGAGAGGAAGAGATCTGAGCTGAAGGATGAGCGTGAAAGCTGGGGCAGAAGTGGGCTCCAGCGTCCCATGGGGCCTCTAACGATGGTGACCATGGATCGAGGCTCAGCAGAAAGGGGGGACTGGTCCAGGAGACCCCGGTGTCCGTCCTGTACGTTTCCTCCAAATGCACTTTGTCAGATTTAATCCACAGAGTCCTTTCTGACGCCCCAAGGAGCGAGACCCATTCCCCTCCTGGCTGGGCCGCTCACCCATGAGGTTTTCTTTTGTATTGCAGTTATAGCTTTTGTGAAAGAGTTATCACTGGCATTTTTAAATGCCCGGGGCGAGCTTCCTAAAACAACACCCGAGCAATTAGCATGAAGAGTGCGCCAGTAAGAACAATGTTTATGACTTTTAAAGGCAGATTCGTCTGGATGGGGATGGAGGGAGAAAAACCGTCAAAATATAGTGACGCCGTGGGGACAGGGGCTCGCCATCTGGCAGCATCCTATTATCCTATTATTCACCAGTTATTCTTATTATGTGCTCGGCTCACGTGTTTCTACACTGATGAAATAGTCTGTGTGCTGCGAGCATCCTCTAAATGTCAGCACCTGAGGAAAAGCTCCAGTCGCCCCACTCTAGTTACATCTCTGATGGATGTCATCTCATCCTAAGAGACTGTACAATTAGGAAGCCCTACAAAGGACATCTTTGTGAACCTCTCAGAGCCAGGGCTCAGTTAGCACAACCTTGGAGGCCCCAGAGTCCCTCACCTCCGAGCCTAAGTGGTCCATTAAAGCGGCAGGATTTTCTAGAGAACCCTAGCTATCTGGCTTTTATACACTGAATTTGTTATCTGCTCACAGAAGGAATAGAGAGAATGACAAAGACAGAGTATTCAACGCCCCTCCCTGAAAGGTTAGAAACCAAAGGATTTCCTTTTAAGGCCTATTTCCTTAGGTTTTCTATCACAATATTCAGAACTTCCACCATGTGTTTACATGTCAATTCTTGAGGATCTGTCACAGCAACTTCTGAAACTACCAATTTTCTTTCTGATTCAGAAAATGAATTCAATCACAAGAGAATTTTTTTTTTTTTTTTTTACAGAGCAAAGTTTTTAGCTTGTACGTACCAATAAATACGGCCCTTTGATACTAAGACCTACCAAGAGACAAACCCAGACTCAGAAAGTCATTCTAAATGTTTCTCGAGGAAATTAGAACCCCAGGCTCTCGGACCCCCAGCAAGGGGCTCCTGGATGGTTTTCCTTCCAGCTAATCAACGCACAGAGCTAAAAGGGGTTTCTTTCAGTCTCTGCATTTATTTGACAAATGTTGTGATTAACCGATTTAGACGTAAACCTTCATTTGGGCTGTAACTTATAGGAGGCAAAGTCTGTTTCTCTTCAGGTTTTCTCAAGGCAGCGCTGCCTGGAAGGAGTGATGAATATGGAATCTCTGACCTGAGTTTAGGTCTTTATGCTGCCTTTTACTACCCGTGCGACCTCCAACAAGTGCTTTAATCTCACTGGAGCCCAGTCACATCATGGATACAATGAGGGCGTTGGTCTGGACCAGAGGTGTCGGCTCAGACACAAATGGAGCCTATGGGACAGATGTTGACTTAGAAAACCTCAAATTAATATTACCTACGTTGTGCTGCATTCTTATTTATTTTGTGAAGTGTTTCCCGATTACATTTTAATCTCTCCCAGGCTTCATGTGGGAGTTGGATGGGCCGTATGGGGACTGTGGCTAAAGATGGACACCTTTGGTCAATACAATCTCTGAGGTCCAAAACCTTCGGTCTTACCATCAGAGGCAAGTGCACCACATTCACAAGAGAAGAAGATTTACCAGGATTGGAAAGCAGAATGGCTTATGGATCCAAAGCCAATATTGGAGTCGGGAACGTAGCAATGATCAATTCATCAATAAATGGTTATTAAGTCCCTACTACAAGCCAGGCAAAGTGGACAAGACTAAAAGCCGTGTAGCTAATGGAAAACAGGGAAGAGACTAGGTGGGTCCCCTCTTTAAACAGAGACCCCATCCTCCAGCCCAAGCACCCAATCAGAACATCAGGATGAGTTGTGAGAATGAGGCAACAACAACGATAATAATATTAATGGCAGCTAGCAGTTGTAAAGTATTTTGAGGGTAAAGCAATTTACAATATTATCTTATTTTATCCTCACAATATTCCTAAGAGATGGGTGCTATTTATATCTGACTTTTAGAGGAGGACATTGAGTCAGATCAAAATTATGTGACTTCCTAGCCCAGGGTCAGTCGGCTAGTGAACACTGAGGCTGCATTTGGATTCAGGGAAGGTTCTAATCACCGTATCACCTGGCTGTCTCTGAGACATAACAGACTGGAGGTTCACACAATTATCTATGAAGATAAATTAAAGAAATTAGTCTACACCAGTGCAGGAAGTTTGCCCATAGGGAATTTGCTACGTGAATGAAATCATGGATTTCACCCCTTGTATCATGATTCCTCCCTCCCCCCCCGGCAAAAAAAAAAAAAATAATAATAATTAGGATTTGGTGAGGTAAGAAAAATCCAAATACAATTTTCGTTTCAGTAGGGAAGATCTGTCTATATGTGAGGTTTACATGATTACATTAAGTGAAATGAGTTTCTTATGAAATTACATTTCATAAATTTCATTCCATGAGAAAGTCAGAGAAAGTAAGCCCAGCCATCTCATGATGTTGCTGACAGTGTTTGTAATTCAGCAAGGGAAGTTAATGATGAAAGAAGAACACTACCTTTGGATGGCCTCAGCATCTGTTTCTGTTCACCTTTTTCTCATCAATACTATTCAGCTCCGACTGGAAAATCAAAGCCATCCTCGTGTCTCAGACTAGAGCAAAAGCCCCGTCTCTCTGTCTTTCTCCCTTGCCACCTAAATCTTTTTAAAGTTTTGCTTAGTTTTTTAGGGATTTTTTTTGCTTGATTTTCTTCCAACTCTTACCTAAGGATTGAATTATGCAGAAGAGACCTTATTTGGGTTTGATAATGTGTTCATGGTTTGTTTACTTGTTTCCAAATGATTTTTCCAGTGATGCTTTGTGGCTGTGAATGATTGATAGATCATCACAAGAATCAAAATGTTGAATGACCCAGGGTCACTTTACAGCCACAAGGAAGAAGGGGCAAAAATGTTATTTATCATCCCAAGAAGGCCCAGGGAAGTGGCAAAAGCTTGGGATTTGGGGACTGGAGGAGGCTGGAGCCCTAGCTTTGCCACTGCCACGGGGCAAGCCTCGTGCCCTGCTTGTTTCCTGGTCTGTAAAATAAAAGGGCTGCATTCAGGCCTCTGAAGTCCCCTTCACAACCTTATGACCTCTGATCTTGGAGATCTCATACAACTCTGTCTTATCAAAGGGGACAGGGGGCCTAGGAGGAGAGGCTGGAGGGCTGCCCTGGTACCTGAGACAGAGGAGAGGGCTCTCTGGCAAGGTGGGGATCCAGGACCATGGACAGTACTCTGTGGCTCCCGGTGAGGACCGGATTTCTGGTGCTTCAAAGTTATCTCCTGAGACATTACTGTTGGGTTATTGGGTGAACTGCCCCCGGGTCTGCTCTCTGCACTCAGCTCTCCATGCTCCTCTCAGTCTGACACAGGGGACAAGGTCCTGACATTCACAGATCCTGCCTGAGTTCTTTTTAAAGAATATTGGGGATGTTGTGAGTGTGAGTGTCTCCTCCAGGACCCCTCTCAAAGGCTGTCTCCTTGCTGACCCCTCCCCTCCAGCTTTCAAGCACCCAAGAGCGCAGGCAGCTCGAACAGTGGCAGGAGCAGGCCCCCGACATCCTGCTCAGCTCATCTATTCCAAGATGTACCGCAGGCCTCCAGCGTTCTCACTATAAACCTCTGAGAGTCCTGAAGCACGAGCAGCTGCAGGCACAAGTGGGGAACCTGATGGTCGGGCTCCAGCCACGCTGCGGGAGTCGAGATCGCACGTGATGGACTGTGGGCCGCAAGGCCGGCCTTCAGGGGCAGCCACTCCAGTTACCGAGGCATCGGGCCTAGAAAACCAGGGCCCGCTTCCTCAGCAACTGGAGATTCAACCCGCTGGGAGGGATCCGCAGAATGACCCCCATGTTTCCCCAGGCTGTTTCTGAACCACAACCAAGTGAGAGACATGAAGAGGGTGGGGTCTCCATAGAGTGTGTGTATGTGTTATATGTGTGTGTGTGTGAGAGAGAGACAGAGACAGAAACAGAGAGACAGAGATACAGAGAGAGGCAGACAAGACACGGAGAGACAGACAGGCAGAGAGACAGATTCTTACTGGACGGGGGAATGTGGGCAAGTCACTTAACTACTGCCTGCCTCAGTTTCCTCATCTGTAAAATGGGGAATAACAGCATCCCCTGAGTTCAACCTGGGGCTCAATCTCTTTCTGCCTCAGTATTCCCATCTACAAAAACGGGGCTAAGAACAGCAGCTGTCTCAAGGCTGTAGTAAGGAACAAACAAAATCACCTAAGTAAAACACTTTGTAAACCTTAGGGCTCCATGAGTTCAAGCCATTATTATTCTTTCTGAGCGCCCGGCCCAAAGGCCTCTGTCCTGCTTCCCCTGCGAGATGATAAACTCTGTGGCCAGGGCCTGCATGGAAATCCCGTGGTTAGTGTCAGACACTGAGAGAAAGCAGAAAGCTGACCCCCTACAGTGACCGGAGGGGGGATTATAGCTTCTTCTAGTATGTTTCAGCAGACAAGAGGACATTTCCACAACTGTTGGCATAAATGGCGAAACCTTGCCTCAGTGTTTGCACTGACTGAGGGTTCCCCGCTGACCCTCGGTATGATGACCACCAGCTCTCCATCGAGGGGTCTCCCTGTCCCAGAGGGATGCTCTATGTCCCAGCCCCTGCCCCCTGCGGTGCCTCTGGGGGCTTGCACGGGTCTTGGGGCTCAGTCAGACACACTCTCAACGAAACCCAAGCCCTCCCCCAGCTCTAAGCCTTACGAGCCTCCCCTCTCCACAGATGGGCTTCTTCCGCGCACTTTTACATTTAGCTAGATGAGATGAGGCTGAGGCCCACGGGGGCCGCCCCACTAAGGGCGCCGACTCCTCGGCTCACGGCCCGGACAACGGACCGGGAGCAGGGCTTGTCAGCAGGATGGAGGCCAGAAACATCTCCTGAGGATGCTCGCTCTTTCTTTTCCCCTTAGCAAGCTTGTGAAGGGCAAGGTCAACTGGCTAAACAAGGCCGCGTGCTGCTGCTGGAGTCAGCCCAAAGAAACTCTGTATGTTATGGATACATATATACATGTATATAATGATCTCACACAATACCCTGCTCTGGTATTATAACACACATTTGCGTTAGATGAATACGTACCTACACACATGTTGTAATTAGCACAGTCCTGGGCACGGAGCAGATGCATCCGGTGACTGACTAATGATTACATAAGAATATTCTTATGTAATATTGTGAACGCGAGGATAAACAGAACTCACCTCCCCGGGGCTGTTGGCACCTGGCACCGTGAGCTCCGAATCAATGATAGCATCATTATTATTAACAATGATACCTTAAAGCACATACCGGTGATACGATCAATGCACTATAATTAATATCATAATAATCCAGATAGAAAGCCCCATATTGACTTAGTTTTAAAATGTTCTATTATTTACACTTTATTGTCCTTCTGTTTATTCTGTTAAATATTTCCCAATTATATTTCAATCTGTCTGGGGCTGCCCTTGGGACACACTGATACAGAAGAATCACTTCCAGCTGTAAGGCCCGTAATCCTCGGACACTAACTCAAATCTTGCTGTTTCCCCTCCCCCTTTAGGAGTTGAGAAGCCCTTCCAAAGCCCACCCAGAGTCTTCCTCCTCCTTCCTCCCCCAGGACGGTCAGTTACCGACTCTTGTTAGTTCCACTTCTACCACGTCTCTCAGACCTGTCCTTTCTGCTCCTTCATGAAGCCTCCACCCAGAGAACAGGTCCTTCCTCACCAGTCACTGCCCCGCCCCGGCCAGAATGTTCTTCCTTCCTCAACTAGCCAGCTGCCCCCCCAAAAAATTCCCAGCGGCTCCCGGATGTTTCCAGGATTAGTCGGAAACCCGCAGCCGGCTTCCTACCCTCCATCCTCAGTCGTATTACTTCACGTTCCCTTTCTTCACGCATTCTCCAAAGTTTTAAGTAAGAATTTCCGAGAGGGGCTGAAATGACTAAATAAATCAGGCGATTTTCTTCTCCGTGGGTCTGGACATCTACATTGTCCCAATCCGCTAAGTGACCCCGAATCGATCACTTTGCTGGACTGGATGTCCCTTTCCTCCTTTCTTTTCTGGCTGGACCTGGGACAGGTTCAGGGCAGGGCCGGAGAAACCTCGGGCAGGGGTATCAGATTTGTGTGCAGCCAGGGGGCTAACCCTGGCTTTCTAGATTAAATACAATTCCGATCTCAGCTAGTGGGCCAGCCAGAAGGGCACTCGGGCAGGCAGAGGGGAGTCCTCTGCTCATACAGACCGGGGACTCTGCAGTACACAGAATGAGACGGCTGCCAGTGCGGTACGTGACCGGCTCAGGGCCCAAACACTTAACATCCAGCTCTCTGAAAGGGACAGCTTCATTTTCAGGACTAACATCTTCTGAAGTTACCCAACCGACAAAAGAACAAACCAGGCTCTGGTTTGCAGCCGGGAGGTTTCTGTGGTGCATGTGCTCAGACTGAAATTCAACAATCCGTTCTCTGCGAGGCAACTTTAACTTACATGCACTGATGCTGAGTGAAGGGAGTAGAACCAAGAGAACACTGTACACAGCAACAAGAAGATTATGCGGGGATCAGCTCTGAGGGACAGGCTCTCTTTGACCTTGAGGTGATTCAGGCCAATTCCAACAGACTTGTGATGGAGAGAGCCATCCACATCCCGAGAGGAAACTATGGAGACTGAATGTGGATCACAACATAGCATTTTCACCTTTTGTTGTTTGCTTGCTTTTTGTTTCTTTCTCATTTGTTTTCCCATTTTGATCTAATTTTTCTTGCACAGCATGATAATTATGGAAATATGCATAGAAGAACTGCATGTTTAACATATATTGCTGTCTAGGGGAAAGGCAGAAAGGGAGGGAGAAAATTTTGAAACAAAGCTTTTGAATGTTAAAAGCTATCTTTGTATATATTTTGAAAATAAAAGTTATTATTTTAAAAAAGAGCTGACTCTACTGATCCCCATTCCCTCACCAAGGGTCACACAGCCTTATAAGGTATCAGAAGTAGGACTTGAACCCAGGTTTTTCTAACTCTCTCTCCACAGGCTTCCTCTTTGTGATTTCTTATATAAATCGTGAAAATAAATTGATTAGAAAAAATATTCTTGAATTTGAATTTAAAATCCACTGGGGTCAGGCTATCTAAAATATCTGTACATGAGGAGAAAAGAATCTGCTTTTTTTGTTTGTTTTTTTAAAGGTTGATATATTTTATTTATTGACACAAACCCATACATGTATTTATATGAGACTTTTTCTCTGAACCAACTTAATCTCAAAGACAGTTTCAATACCTTTTTTTCCCCTACCAAATTTATTTTTAATACACATTGCTCTATGAATCATGTTGGGAAAGAAAAATCAGAGCAGAAGGTAAAAAACATGGAGAGATTAAAAAAAAAAAAACAAAAAAAAAAAAAAACAAGAAATGACCGGCAGGAGGAATACAGAGAGGCCTGGAGAGACTTACATCCACTGATGCTGAGTGAAATGAGCAGCACCAGAAGATCACTGTACACTTCAATAACGATACTGTATGAGGATGGATTCTGATGGAAGTGGAAATCTTCAACATAGAGGAGATCTAATCCAGTTCCAATGGATCAATGATGGACAGAATCAGCTACACCCAGAGAAGAAACACTGGGAAATGAGTGTAAAGTGTGAGCATTTTTTGTTTTTCTTCCCTGGTTATTTTTACCTTCTGAATCCAATTCTTCCTTTGCAACAACAACAACAACAACAACAACAACAACAAATTCGGTTCTGCACTTATATATTGTATCTAGGATATACTATAACATATTTAATATGTATGGGACTCTTGCCATTTGGGGGAAGGGGTGGAGGGAAGGAGGGGAAAATTCAGAACAGAAGGGAGGGCAAGGGATAATGTAAAAAGTTACCCATGCATATGTACTGTCAAAAAAAAAAGTTATAATTATAAAATTAATTTAAAAAAAAAAGAAAAGAAAAAATCAAGCAAGCAATAAAAAGATGAATAATTAAAAAAAAAAAAAACAGAAAAAAAGTGTACATGGCTTGTGTTGATTTACGTTCAATCTCTATTGTTCCTGGATGCAGATGACATTTTCAGTCCAAAGTCTTTGGGGATTGCTTTGAATCACTGAACACTGAGAAGCACCAATCTTTCATAGCTGATCATCACACATTCTTGCTATTATTTTGTGAAATCAATTCCTGGTTCTGCTTTTTCACTCAACATCAGTTCATGTGAATCTTTCAAGGCCTTTCTAAGCTTGTTCATCAGTTTTTTATAGAACACTAATATTCCATTAAGTTCACGTACCACAACTTGTTCAGCCATTCCCCAATGGATGGGCATCTAGTCATTTCCCAAAAGAATGCTTGTTCATTGTTGTTACATAGATAAGTAACGATAAAAAATCAACGAGATGCATGTTTTCGGATATGAAAAACAAGTTTCCTATTTCTCTTCCATATTATCATGTGGTTTCAAAGTACAATTTTCATAGAAGTTCATACTATGCAGGCAGAATTTATTAATGTTAATGCTTATGAACAGATCATTTATAACAGAATTAGCATTTTTTTTAAGTTAAAAAATTTAAATGAAGTATGAATCATGTTCACTAATGTGAAACTAACCCCAAATTGAGCCTAATTTTCCTTTTAATCAGTGATCTTTTTATATCTTGCATAAAATGTGTGGTACATTCATTTAAATACAAAAAGTTACATTTTACAATTAATTATAATCACAATTCATAAAATTATCTCAATGAGATGGACTTTGCCTTCTGTATAGATGAATGTTTGTTCTATTATCCATTAAATATTATTCTATTTATTTCCACATAAAAATTATCCAGTAATGAAGTCTCATCAAGATGCATTTGCTCATTTCTCATTTAAGAGAAGAGGCCGATTCATTAATGAACAGAGAGAAGTCCAGTGGGATGAAGTGGAAACCCAAGGCCTCTGACTTTGCTGGGTCCCCAGCGGCTGTTTCTGGGGTCCCTCCCAGTTCTAACCTCCCACAAGAGCCTTCTCCCTGTGGCACGAGCGCACCAATGACCTCTCTGTGACGTGCTGCAGAGAAGGGCGTAAGCAGTGTCCCCCTGCGAAGGAGGGCTCTACTCTGGGGCACGGGGCTGCGGCCTCTGTCCAGTACTTGGGCATCGCGGGTCCTTGGCCCGGTGGGGTCGGAAGGTGAGTCTGATGTCCAGGAGTCTAATTTACTGGATAATGAGAGGTTAAGATGAGGCGCCAAGGAGGCGCAAAATGTGGTAAATACCCTCTCTCCTGGGCAAGGAAAAGGTTTTACAAAATGGGGGCTGGGAGATCCACAGGTGACGAGGCTGCATGAAGCAGGAGGGGCTGGCCGGGTGCTGTCTGGGAGGCAGGAGGCCCGGGATCAAATTCAGACTCAGCTGCTCTCTGGCCTTCACTCTTAGAGGAGGCTCCCCCTTTGAGGGCAGGGATGGGGGTGCCCTTCTGGGGATCGCCAGCAGTTAGGGGGAGAATACCTGCTCCACCACTGACCCCCTGGGACTTCTGGGGTGAGGAGACCCCCTGTGAACTAGCCCCATCATCCCTCCTCCCAAAGAGCTCAAACAGTCCTCCAGAACAGTGGTTCCTCACAAAACAAAGGGGTCCAGCTGCCTTGGCCACACAGGGGGCAAAATTCACAAGTGGGTGGGTCCCATCGTTCCCAAAATGCTTTTTAAAGAAAAAGTCCAAGTGTATTTTGTCTGCAGGACTACGAACTGAAGGTCAGTCTGCGGCCCAAGTGCGGCCACGGAGGCCCCAGGATCAGACTGGGAGCAGGAAGGTACCTGGGAGGTGTCCCAGACACAGAGCCCTGGACCCGAGGGGGCTCACACGCTAGGAAGCGGCCCCGGGGCCGGCCTAGACGGCTCCCAAAGGGTAATGTGTGGCCACGGGCCCAGGGCCCTTTCAGGTCAAAGCTACTTCCACGATAAAGCGAGATTTAAATTTCTGACCCGACGAATATACCAGATCTATCCCCCGTAAGCAAAGGCTCTTTGGGGAGGTGGGACTTAACTCCAGGGCCCCGAGACCAAACGTTAGAAGTAGGTGCCGCCTGCTTTGTCGGCACATCAGCACAGAGAAATTATTTATACAGGGAGATTATGTTTGATTCAGACACGATGTAGCCTGGATAGAAAATGTGATCTGAGAAATCCAAAATGCAGACGCTTCTCCAAGAGATCCACAAAACAAGACACGCCATCCTCGATCCAGACCGTAAGGGAGGCTGGCTGCTCCCTGTGTTGCACAACTGGGGAAACCAAGGCAGGAAGAGAGGAAGAGCTGTGGCCAATGGCCCGCCGCCGAGGGTTGAGGACGGAGGTGACTCCAGCTCAGGATCCCCTTCCTGGCCCGTTCCCGCCTGAACCGTGCTCGGCTGCCTTTGTCTCCCCCCGTCAGCGTGGGAAGGACAAGGCCGGCCGGCCTCCCTAGCCCAGTCCATGTTCTGAACTTGCCTTCCTTCCCGGAGGAGGATCCACTTTGTCAGCCAAACCCCAACCTCTCTCAGACTCACTAAGCTAAATGAGCTGGCCAGGCTTTTTGAAATGACTCGGGTCAGCGCTCCGAACCATCCCTGAGCTACAGGGTGATTTGGGGCTGGGGGGGGGTCTCAGAACCCACAGGGTCGGAAGCTGAGGACACAGGAGAAGGGCTTTGCGGAAGGTCCCCCGGCCCCAGGGAGGCGCTCCTGCTGGGCCTGAATGGGACAGCCGCAGTGGGCTCGCAGCCGCTGTGAGGGGGACACGGGGCGGCTGGGGAGGGGCCGGGGGCTCCTCCCGTTACCTGCTGCTTCTTCTGTCTGTGCTTTCTGCCGATGCTGTTAAGAATGTAAATGGACCTGCAGAGCACAAGGTTCCCTACAGCGAGCTGTGGGCCTTGCCTAATTTATCAACAGACAGAGCTCCCATGGAGGAGGCTCTCTTTGCTTCAGACTCTGTGCCCTGGGGAGCCGAGAAGTCCCCAACGCAGTCACTTCTCCCAGAAAGGGGCAAACGTCGCAGACTCTGGACTGAATCGGAAGGACCTTGGACACCGTCCCCGTAAGCGCTGATCCACCATGTAGCAAAGCTACTTCTCTGCCATCTCTCTTTCTATGCCTTATCTACCAACGACCAGATGTTCCTTGTTCCCCTCCTCCTTCCCCTCCTTCTCCTCCTTCCTTCTATCCTGCTTTCCTTCCTCCCTTCCTTTCTCTTTCTCTCCCTCTCTTCTGGGCTTTGGGGGGCTGCTGATGGAGAGCGGGGCAAGCCAGAAAGGCTTCCAAGGATGGAAAGTGCGTGAGGGCCCGGGGTGGCGGGGCCTGTTACCAAGGAAGGACCGGTCTAGCTAAAGGTCCCCGGGGGATGGAATCTTTGCCCTGTGAAGGGGCAGGAGTGTCGGACTTTCACATCAGGCACGTGACGTGGATAAAACTCTGACAGGCTCATGCACCTTGTTAAAGGAGGGACCCCCCCCCGGCATAACCCCTGTCTCCCACCTTCCCGCCAGTCCTCCGGGGGGCCCCGACCAGGTGCTGGGGACTCTCCTGGAAGAGGATGCCAAGGAAGGCAGGGAGTCAGCCCCCATGCCCGGCCCACCTTCTTCCTCGGGCTGCCATCTCCTGTGGCCCTTTCTCTTACGACCTTCCCCGCCTCCATCCTCTTCTGGATTTCTGGTGGGGACACAGGGCAGCACAGTTCCATGGGACCCGTGGGAAGAATAGCCACACACTGGGAAACCCTCATAACCCCGTTGCCTCTGAGAACACGGACTCACCCCGGCCTGCTCACCCGGCCTGCCCACCTCCGACCTCCTAGTTGCTCTGATAAAGTGAAAAGCGCCGGGCTCTCCCAGGCCCGCCGTGGCTTCCTCCACATGTGCCCAAAGACAAAGACGTCCCTCCTCCCCAAAGCGCTCCTCCCTCCATGGAAGGCCCATCTGCTCCCCACCCAGGCAGGGCTCCCTGACTCACCCCCCCCCACGTCCCCTCAGCCACAGTCGTCGCCCACTCAGCAACCCCATTAGCTCCCCTCCATCCCCGGGACCAAACAAAAAGTTTTCTGGCCTCCCACGTGCCCTCCTTTCTATCTTCTCCTCTGTGACTCTTCTCCCCGCACAATCCAGCTGAATGGGCTGACTCTGCTCCTCCTCCATGTTGTCCTTCCCATCCCTGACCTTTGATGCAGGGGTCTTCCCAAGCCTGGGGTGCCCCCCTCCTCCACTGTCCTTGCAGCCCTCGCTGCCGGTGCCCCACCTCCAAACCCACCCGCCGTGTTTTGTGTATTCACTCACGCACTCACACTCTCGGAGTCTCCTCTGCTTAGACTGACAACTGCTGGGGGTGGGGACGGCTTCCTATGTTTGCGCCACCTCCAGCATGGAGAACAACGGTCCGTGCTTATGCTTATTTCGTGACTAAGCGTCCATCTTCTTCTCAAACAATTCTGGGACGCCATCTTTCTTTCTTTTTTTGCTTTTCCACCCTCACTTCCTGTTTGGGATGTCTTGTTGCCTTCTCCCAGATCCTTCCCATGGCCCTCTGGGTAACCCTCATTTTCATGTTTTTAAGAGACCGTAATATTCCATGTGGCGACTTCCAGGGAAAAAATTCTGTCATAATGAAGACGTATCGATTTGTTTCCATGAGATGTGTTCCAATACAATGGCATTTAAGATGCCAACAGGGGGAGAGAATTCATTTTCAGCCCAAGGCTTTCCCTCCTGCCGCCCCCTCTCCGTCCCTGGCCCTCTCCCCCCATGGAGCGGCTTCTTCTGCACCTCCACCTGGCAGGTCCCCTTCCTCAAACACGGCGTCTTCTGTGGTACAGGATGGGGGTTCCTGAGCACAGGGACACGAGAGACAAAGGGGTGCTCCCTTTGCACAACCGCCAATCCATGAACCACCGGCCGCAAACCCCAAAAGGTTCAGTGCGGGAGCGGGCTCCGGTGGGGAGAGAATATATTAACCCCGAGGAGACCAGGCTCCGGTGGGGAGAGAATATATTAACCCCGAGGAGACCAGGCGGTGACCTGGACTCAGGAGCCTGTGTCCTCTGTCATTCCAGACATGGAGGATGTCAAGGCCTCAGGCGTGGATCAGAATCCCTCGTGACATGAAGAGAGCAGCAGACACTGGGCGCGGCCCCTCTCCTTAGGGTCACAGAGAAGGCTCTTTCTGGGGGCCGAACGTCCCACCCCAAACACTGTGGCTTAAAGCAAGAGATTCATCCCCAGAGCAGAAAGCAGCCGTTCTCCCCTTCTGGCTCTGAGAGAACCCGGGGCCGCGGCCCCGCTCCTAGATCCCTGGCAAGACCCTCTCCCTCGGCCGCCCCTGAAGGCGGCTTTTCAGGACGGGGAGAAGGGGTGTTTTGAGAAAAGGGCAGCCTCCATACAGACTTGTTATCTCGCCACTGCCTTTGACAAAGATTAATTTGGGTGTGAGAAGGGAGGGCAGAGATAACAAGAGGGACCAATAGGGACGTGGCCCAGGAGCAGGGGCCTGGGAGGAGGTTCAGGGGGCCGGGACCAGCCTGGACACGAGCTGGGTTTCATTTGGTTAAAAGAAATGATTCTGAACCGGGCGGGGAGGGAGAGATTTCCATATATAAAGTAGAACAGAAAAAAAGAGGATTACATGTAAGACTGGAAATCGCTCCCATGTACAGCTGGCTTTTTAAAAAGGATATAATAAATTCACCATCTGATGCTCAAAGCTGTTTGGCTTGTCGGCTTCTCTCCGAACTTTTTTTTGTTCTCCCCGTTCCATTTTTCGTTTTAAAAATCTGAACGTACACATCAATAATACAGACCTTTCCATATACTTATAAAACTAGAAGAGAGTGTACAGGGAACTGTAAGCCCCTGTTAAGCAGAGTTTGCTTATCTTTTAAAGGACATAAATCTAATATGTAATTTTTAAGTCG
This sequence comes from Sminthopsis crassicaudata, assembly GCF_048593235.1. Taxonomy (NCBI): domain Eukaryota; kingdom Metazoa; phylum Chordata; class Mammalia; order Dasyuromorphia; family Dasyuridae; genus Sminthopsis; species Sminthopsis crassicaudata. Next base: position 18,448,226 of record NC_133619.1, on the reverse strand, counting down.
TGCTGATTGCCTTTTGCTGTGTGTGATGTCTTGCTGCCTTCTTCTATATCCTACGTGCCCCTTTCCGTGTTCTTTCTGTTTTTTGGTTAAGGGGTGTTTTGGAGGGGGAGGACCCTATTCTTATTTCTTCCTCCCTCCTTCACCATCATACACACACATATATATACATACACACACACATATATGTACACACACATATATATGTGTGTGTGTGTGTGTGTGTGTGTGTGTGTGTATGTGGAGAGAGAGAGAGAGAGAGAGAGAGAGAGAGAGAGAGAGAGACACAGAGACAGAGAGAGAGAGAGACAGAGAGACAGAGAGAGGGAGAGACAGAGAGACAGAGAGACAGAGACAGAGACAGAGAAGGAGAGAGAGAGACAGAGAGAGAGAGAGAGAGAGAGAGAGAGAGAGAGAGAGACACAGAGAGACAGAGAGAGAGAGAGACAGAGAGACAGAGAGACAGAGACAGAGACAGAGAAGGAGAGAGAGAGACAGAGAGAGAGAGAGAGAGAGAGAGAGAGAGAGACACAGAGAGACAGGGACAGGGACAGAGACACAGAGAGAGAAACAGAGAGAATATCAACCTTTGGAATTGCACTCTGTCACTATGTGAATCTTAAAGATTTAAATCTTATTGAATTAAATCTTTGGATTCTTAAATCTTTCCAACTTGCTTGTCACTGCCATGCCCATTACTCTCTCGGTCCTGCCCCCTTCGCTCTGCCCGTAAGGTCTGATGGTCCCTTTTGTGTGTTCTTACAGGCCCTAATCTTCCCTCCCACTCACAGATGGAATCTGAGCAGCGTTTCCCCGGCGATGGGCAGCCCTCTTGATTTCCAGTGAACAATTTTGTACCTAATTTCTTCTTTGCTCTCTCAGGGACATCAGCCCAGTAACGGTTCTTCTTGGTCAGAGCATGTAGTGTTCCTCCCAATGTCCTTCCAGGATGACTGGACCAATTGGAACTCCCACAACAGCAGCCCAGTGAGCCTGTCTGCCTACAGACTCTGCTTTTGCCCCTTTGCCATCTGATAGGCGGGAGGTAGAACCAGGAAGGCGTCTTCATTTGTGTTTTTCCAATTATTAGTGATTGAAGCATTTTAAGTTTAGTTTCTGACAGCTTGGATTTCTTCCTCTGACAACTTCCCATTCGTATCCTTTTACCAATAGTCAGAGTTCCAGCTGTTTTCCTGAGAATTTTTTCAGAAGTTGTGCTGGATTCTTTTTTTTTTCTTTCTTTTTTTTTTTTCAGAGCTAAAGCTTTGCAGTCAACTGCATAGCTTCACATCCTTCCTTTTGGCTCTTCCAAGAGGGACGTCCGTTAAATTTTACCATTTTCCTTGTCAGCCATGAAAAATGGGAACCATAAATAGCTGAAAGCTAACATTTATACAGCACTTACTATGTGCTTGCCACGATCATTATCTCATTTGAACTTCAGAACAAACTAGGCAGCTACATGGTATTATTATCCCTATTTTATAGAGAGGGAAACTGAGGCAAATAATTAAGTGACTTGCCCAGGTTACCCAGTAGTGTCTGAAGCTAAATTCGAACTCGGGTCTTCCTAGCACTCTGCACTGAGTCGCCACGCTGAATCTTGTGGGCCCGTGACCCAGAGCGCCAAGAACTCCACGAAATCTCTAGGCTGAGGCTCCATCAGCAGAGCCAGGATCTTCCAGGGGGGGATTGGGGCAGGTGTCCCAGGGGGCCAGCCCCTGCCCTTCAAGGACCAGCCCAGCTAAGTTAGGGCCCCTCATCACCAGGTGAGACTTTTTTTGGCTAAAACACCTCCCACACAGAGACCATCTCCACAGAGAGTCTCTGAGCTCCGTCGTTGGTGGGAGCAGCTACTGAGGACGGGCTGACAGACCTGGGGATGTGTCACCCAGAAAGGAGAGACTGGCCTGCAAAAGGGGGGGGGGGCTTGTTTTCCGGTGTCTGAAGGGCAAGAGGGGTATGTTTGTTTGGTTTGGCTCCACAGGGTGTGATGGGGGGAAGGTGCAAAGAGGGGAATTCAAGTTTGACTTGGGGAAAAGAAACCCAAACAAACAAAACCTCCTGCTGATGAGGGCTGTCCCAAAGCGGGGCTGGCTGGCTCCCACTAGGTGGGAATCACCATGCTAAGGCTGGATGACTCACACTGGGAAGGCTGTAGTGTGGGAGGACTTGGGGGGTCCGGACAGACATGAGATGAGTCCCAAGTCTTCACACTGAGCCATACATCCAAAGATGCAGTTGTCAAACTATCCCGCTGAGCTCCCTTCTCTCTCTTGAAAACAGAAGTTCCCTTCTTCTCTCCAGGGGCTGAGGAGGTCCATAAGTTTTACTAACCTGTAGGAAGCATTGCATTTGCTTAAAAAAAAAAAATCCTCCTTGACATCTTGTTTGCAGACTGTTCTAGGAATTGGTTAAGTAATTGTCTGAGCTTCTCAGAGGTGATATGGGAGAGGAACAAGCAATTATTGTCATTTGACTTAATAAGAAGGTCTGAATTACTGATGGAAAGCCTCAAGCCTGAGGAGGGGAAAGAGACTTCAGATCATGTCCCTGAAATTAAAAACCCTTTTAAAAAGCACCCAGTTTGAGGGAGTGGAATCGATTTTGTAAATGACCTATTGATCAACATGCTTTTCATCTTTACTGAAGGGAAGGCGTTCGGTATCACTGTTAACACGATTATAGATAGATTAATGAGATTTCAATAAGATCTGCCGCGGTACGGTGCGATGCGTTTACAAAAAGCATGGCCAAACAACCACCATCTAGAAATTGCTATTGAGGGAACAAATGTAAATGGCTCAATTGAACTCTGGATCAATTCAAATTATTTCTAGTAAGTGCCAGATTTCTCATGGGTGTTTTATTTCAAAAAGAAAAAAGATCAACTGCCTGAAGTTTGGGAAATATGCTTCTCAGGTCCTTTCAAAACTCGGCGCGACGCCGCGGTATAGCAGAAAAAGCACCGTGGAGTCGGTCAGTCCATCAGGGAATCGATCCACAAGCAAGAATTAAATCAGAGAATTTTGTCTCGGTCACTCCCAGGTGAGCTCGGGAGAATCGCCTCCCCAGAGCCTCCGTTTTCTCATTTGTAAAACGAACGAGCGGGACCGACAGCCTCAGTTCTCTTCTAAGTTCAATTTTCTATGAATCTGTAATATGAATAAACTAGAAAATGGCAAATACACGTCGATAATAGATCCATGCAACTATATTCCATGTCTCCCCCCACAGAGTCTTGATTCTGACTTGGGATCCTGCCCAGCCCCTAGGAGAGGCTGAAAGCTTCAGGAGGGGAGGGGATCTCAGACTGCCTCGTTCACTTGCTCGTTCTGAGCCCCAGAAGCCAAAGGTCTTGTCCAAGGCGAGGGCGAGGGCCAGGGCTGGCGTGCAAAGCCGGCCTCTTGACTCCAAGTCCAGAGCTCAGACCCGGGGCACTGGGGCACCCAGAAGCAGGGACGTCACCATCACCTTGTCCACCGCCTCCCATCAGACCCTGGTGGAGGGTGCCCCCTTACCCTGAACCCCAAAGCCTTGAAACAGAAGTTCTCCCGACCATCACCGAACAGACTTCAGCTGCAGCCGTCACGGCCATCCCCGAGGAGCTGATCATCGTTCACAAAGGGCCACCAGCAACAGCTGCAGGAACAACTGCCACAGATAAGCACAAGAGGCAGCCCCCACCTGACCCCCCAATACTATCAGCCCTGCTTCCAACCAGGCCTTAAAGCCATCACTCGGGCAATCCTCATGGAGAAGGGGCCAGCCCTACCCAACCAACAGCCAACCCAATGCCATCCCCAGGGCAGCCAGGAGGCAGCATGTGGCTGGCAAGCTACCCCTCTTCCCCAGTCACCCCCCCCACAAGAGGCTCTGATGGGGACTGTCTGAGCCCCAGGAACCACCACACTTCCAGTCAAGACCCCCCCAGCCACCCTCTTGGCAGGGGCTGACAGCCACAGCTACTCCAGACCCAGAAAAGAGGGCGTTTTCCCCAAAGAACTTGACCCTGTCGAATTACTTGGCACCAGAAATGAATGTAATTTTGTTAGTGGGGATGACATTGAGACATTATTAGCATCTGCTTTGCGGCTGTGCCCTCAGGACCCAGGGAACTTCCCCCTAACAGACAGCCGGAATCTTCCCTGTGGGTGATGTTCCCCACCGGACCAAGAGCTCCTCAAGATATTCCCATAGGGCTTTGCATATAAGTAAGCGCTAAATAAAGGCTTTTCCCTTGCATTCCTGTTCATTCATTCATTCATTTGGATATCCATATGGATCCTCATGTCACCTCATCCTGACCAAAAACCCCGACCTCCATTCATCCTCCTGAAAATGCAAGTTTTAAGATACTTTAACCACGAAATGGAATTAGGTTTTAAAGAAACACCAGAGGAAGAGAGTGGGAAATGTTATTAAAACAGGCCCAGGAAAATGCTGCTACTTTTACCAGCATCTAATATATGAGGTTTCTCTCAGGAAATAAATGACTGGAGAAGTTCTTTGAGGTCTCCTGCTTTCAATATCACTGATCACTAGTCTTGTGTGTTGGAGTTCTAGGGTTCGGAGCTTACTTTATTTTTTTCTAAATATGTTTCCACATTTATCATGCTGCAGAAGAAAAATCAGATCAAAAAGGGGAAAAAATGAGAAAGAACAAAAAGCAAACAACAAAAAGGTGGAAAACCCCATGTTGTGATCCACACTCGGTCCCTGTAATCCTCTCTCTGGGTGCAGATGGCTCATCCCTAGTCTAATGGAACTGGCCTGAATCACCTCAGTGTTGAGAAGGCCACTGCATAATGTTGAGAGAGCAGCATATAAATGGAAGCTTCTGAGGGCTGGGGAAATAGTGTTTTGTCTTTGTACCCCCAATGACGAGCACCTTCCCTGAACGTGTTCAGGTTAATTGGGTGGTGGACGGAGGATCCTCTGCACCAGGGACCAGCCCATGGAGCCCATTTCCCCGATTGATCCGATTGGCTGGGCCCTGTTTTCTCCTTCATTCCAGGCCCTATTCTGCTCCTGCTCCTGGGCTTCCTGTGTGACTGGGGCCCCCTCCCCTCCTCCACCCATCCTACCTTTTCTCTTCCTTTGATCATCTCCAAAGGCTTTTCAGGAGTTAAATCTATGCTCCCTTATTCTATGTGGGTTTGCTCTAGGGCGGTCTTCCCTTATATGTTCCTAAATATGGTTTTATTACACTCTGTGAGGGTACAGATAGGCTCAGAGAAAAAAAATCAGGCAGTTATTCTGTACATGTATTTATTAACTTTAACATTTATTTAACAGTTAACATTATAGCCAAAGTTCTTTGGGGTGCCTATGCCTCCCAAGATAGTATCACAGACTGAAACTGTGAGCAGTTAATGAGAAATCTAGGGGGAAAGGGAAGAGATTTAGATGGGAAATCCCAAGAGGGGACTGCTCTGTTTATAGGAACACCACTGCCCTGAAGGAGTTGAAGAGACGCCAGATTAAGAGCTGAGTTGAACTTCCCCTCCCTCATTTTCTTTTCTTTTTCGTTATTCAATTTTATTTTACATTCAGTTCTTCACCTCACCTGTAATTTACAGATGAAGAAACAGAGACCTTGTTCGAGATCACAACAGCAAGCTTGTGAACCTGAAGAGGAGGAAAGGAAACATCCTTTGTCCTTCACCATGTTCCCATCACCTTCTGATGTGTCGGAACGCACAGAACCACAGCAACTGAGCTAGCAGCTGATATGATTAATATGCAAGGTGTGTCACGGCTTTAGTGCACACATCGGTGGCACAGTCTAAGTACGGCTAGCCTCCACGTGGAATCTCTAAACTTTGGGCTTAGAAGCAGCTTCTTCCAGTCCCAGCCCAGGTGCCTCTTCTTGAGCATCGAGGGCTGGAAGTGATCTCTAGGTCTTTTAGTTCTACCACTCACCCCAAGAAAGTTAAAGCAACTTGATCAATGATGGACAGAAACAACTACACCCAGAGAAGGAACACTGGGAAGTGAATGTAAAGTGTTAGCACTACTGTCTGTCTACCCAGGTTACTTATACCTTCGGAATCTAACACTTAATGTGCAACAAGAAAATGGGATTTACAGGGGCAGCCAGGTGGCACAGTGGATAGAGCACCAGCCCTGAATTCAGGAGGACCCAAGTTCAAATGTGGTCTCAGACACTTAACACTTCCTAGCTGGGTGACCCTGGGCAAGTCACTTAACCCCAGCCTCAGGGGGAAAAAAAAAAAGAAAATTTGATTTACACACATATATTGTATCTAAGTTATACTGTAACATATGTAAAATGTATGGGATTGCCTGTCATCGGGGGGAGGGAGTGGAGGGAGGGGGGGATAATGTGGAAAAATGAATACAAGGGATAATGTTATAAAAAAATTATTCATGCATATGTACTGTCAAAAAATTTTATAAATAAAATTTAAAAAAAAGAAAGTTAAAGCAACTTACTTAAAAGTTAAAGCAAGAAAATGGATAATTCTGATTACATTAAATTAAAAAGGTTTTGCACAAACAAAACTAATGCAGTCAAGATTAGAAGAAATTAGACGTTATGGCCAGTGATTCTGATAAAAGCCTCATTTCTAAAATGTATAGAGAATTGACTCTATAAAAATACAAGTTATTCCCCAATTGATAAATAGTTAAAGTATATGAAGAGACAATTTTCAGATGAAATTAAAACCATTTCTAGTGATGTGAAAAATGCTCTAAATCACTAATGACTGGAAAAATGCTAATTAAGACAATTCTGAGATACCAACCTGAGGTACACTTCTCCGATTGGTTAAAATGATATTTTCTGGGGCAGCAGGTGGCGCAGTGGATAGAGCACCAGTCCTGAATTCTCAGACACTTAACACGTCCTAGCTGTGTGACCCTGGGTAAGTCACTTAACCCCAGCCTAAGGGGGGGGGGGTGTAAAATGATATTTTCTGATAATGGTAAATGTTAGAGGGGAAAAGTGGGACACTAATACATGATCCAACCATTCTACAGAACAATCTGGAATGATACCCAAAGGGTTACCAAACTGTGCACATCCTTTGATTCAGCAGCGTCTCTGGGTCTGTATCCCAAAGAGATCTTCAAGGAAGGAAAGGGACCCACATGTAAAAAATATTTGCAGAAGCTCTTTCTGGAGGGGTGAGAAACTGGAATCTCAGTGGGTGGGACTAAGTTGAAGAATGGCTGAATAAGATATAGTATATAGTATATAATATGTAGAACGTAATGGAATATTATTGTTTTATAATATCAGCAGGATGATTTCAGAAAAGCCTGGGAAGCTTATCATGAATTGATGCTAAATGAAATGCACAGAACCAAGAGAACATTGTACGCAGCAGCAACAAGATTATGTATCAACTCTGATGGACTTGGCTCTTTTCAACAATGAGGTAGTTCAAAGCAATTTTAATAGACCTGTGATGGAGAGAGCCGTCGGCATCCAGAGAGAGACACTGAATGTGAATCACAGTCCTTTTTTGTGGTTACTTGTTTTTTTCCTTTCTTGTGTTTTTTTTTTCCCCTTTTGATCTTTTTTTTTTTTTTTTTGCACATGACAAATATGGAAATATGTTTGGAAGAATTGCATATGCTTAATCTATACTGAATTGCTTGCTGTCTTAGGGAGGAAGAAAGGGAGGGGAGAGGGAGAAAAAAATGGAACACAATGTTTTGCAAAAGTGAATGTTGAAAACTATTTTTGCATGTATTTGGAAAAATAAAACACTATTTAAAAAGGAAGGAAGGAAGGAAGGAAGGAAGGAAGGAAGGAAGGAAGGAAGGAAGGAAGGAAGGAAGGAAGGAAGGAAGGAAGGAAGGAAGGAAGGAAGGAAGGAAGGAAGGAAGGAAGGAAGGAAGGAAGGAAGGAAGGAAGGGAGGGAGGGAGGGAGGGAGGGAGGGAGGGAGGGAGGGAGGGAGGGAGGGAGGGAGGGAGGGAAGGAGGGAGGGAGGAAGAAGGGAGGAGGGAGGGAGAAGGGAGGAGGGAGGGAGGAGGGAGGAAGAAGGGAGGAGGGAGGGAGGGAGGGAGGGAGGAAGGAAGGAAGGAGGGAAGGAAGGGAGGGAGGAAGGAAGGAGGGAAGGAAGGGAGGGAGGGAGGAAGGGAGGGAGGAGGGAGGGAGGGAGAAACTAAAGCATAGAGTATTCCAGCAAAATGTCATTGTTTTCAGCTACAGAAAAAACAACAACAAAAAAGCAATCTTTGTAAATGAAAGCCAGAGAAGCACATTTATCACTTGAGATTTCAGTTCCCCATGCCAGAAAACAGGTGATTCAGACCTGCAGAGTATCCCTAAAAACCTCTGGCTATGGAACATGGAGAGGATGAGATTGGATTCAACAAAACTTCAAAACACACTTTAAAAAATTAACCCGCGGCCGCAGGGAAGGATTTCTGGATTTAAAGGGGATTTGACTACATTTGTCCCGTTCGACCTCATTCGGTTCTCTAAAGCTTTTGTAGGGTGATTTAAACGTGGCTCACATCTCCACAAGGAGCTATTTTTAGACCAGCGCATTTTCTCTGGTAGCTCCAGAATGCTGATTTCCCAGGGGCACGGCTGGCAAGGAGGCAAGCTCGGAGGGCCGGGGCACCCAGCCTCCCAGGGCCAGGGCGGGAAAGACAGACTTGTCCACACCCCAGGGGCCAACGTGCTCGGGAGCATTGAGACTTAGGGGGAGGCTTCCTGGAGAGGGCTGAGCCTCCCGATTACATGAAGGAGCCAGGCCTGCTTCCAGCCCGTTATGGAGAGTGATGGGCTCTGAGTCCCACCTCAGTCACATGCTAGCCAGAGGATCTGGGAGAGCCATTTCACCACTGCCTGCCTCAGTTTCCTCATCTCTAAAATGGGAATAATAAGAACAATCCCCCTTCAGGGTTCAAATGTAGTAACACGAGTAAAGCTATAATTCTTAGCCCTAATGGACGGAATGAGGAGATCCGGACTTTCTCCTTAGGTTGCCCGGCCTGAGAGGCAGGATTCAGGGGGCACTGAAGTTTATCACCAAAGGGGAACTCTGAGGTAATCAAGGGTGGAGCTACCTGTGGAGCAGGAATCGGAACCCAGACCCTCCTCCCTGTCCCAGAAGGATGAGCAAATTAAGTGGGCAAGCTTCTCCCCTACGGGCAGCCATTGGCCAACTGGGAACAGAGACGGAACGCACCTGTGACCCCCTGGTGACTGTTACTTAGAGAAACATAAAACATTCTACTTGGAGACTTGAAAATGAATACATAAAAACTGTTAGCACTACTGTCTATCTACCCAGGTTACTTACACCTTCAGAATCCAATTCTTACCGTGCAACAAGAAAATGGGATTTACACACATATACTGTATCTAGGTTATACTGTAACACATGTAAAATGTATGGGATTGCCTATCATCGGAGGGAGGGAGGGGAAAATCTGGAAAAATGAATACAAGGGATAATGTTATAAAAAATTACTCGTGCATATGTACTGTCAAAAAAATTATAATTATAAAATTAATTAAAAAATGAATACATAAAACTCTATTTCATAAAAAAAAAAAAATCTGGGGGAAGGGGAGAGAAATTAGGAGAAGAAAAGGGAAAAGGAGAGAGACTAAAAGGCAAAGAGTAATACCAAATGTGACCTCATAGGGAAGGGGGCATTCACAAACATCAAAGCGCCAAACAAATGCAGGTTGTTAAGCATTTATGGACAATCTCTCATCTGATCTAATAACTGCTAGTATCGTTATCATGACGGACTCTCTCTGTTAAGTGGGTGGTGGTATGATTATTACTCCCACTGTAGATGAGCTAGATAATAAGTAAATGAAACACGGTCTTCTCCCGCCAGGTTTACCCAGGAGGCCCGCTCCGTCTCTGAGGCAGCCCCAGTCCTAAGTCAGTGTTTCCTCCTGCCCATGGCTCCTGAGCAGGAGATGGGCAGGGCCGGGGAGGGCCCCAGTGGGTCCCTGGGTGATCTGGAGCCCAGGCATCCCTCCGGCCCCAGCCTTCCTTAGACATTAGAGGCCTGCAGGCCCTCGGGCAGTGGAAGTGTGGTCCAGCTGTGCATCCGTCTGAGACTGGACAAGCTGGCCCGGGTCGTCAGGGGAGGTGGGAAAGCTGATAAGGCTGCTGAGGCTTGAAAGTGCTCTCTTGGCTGTCCAGCCTGGCCCATCTACTCGTCTTCCCCATGGAGACTTGGAAAGCTTGTTTAATATTTCCATTTTCAACCAAACAAGAGATAGAGACCCTTACGGATGTCAAATGAATAATTCTAATTACATTAATTTTTTTTAAGTGTTTGCACAAACAAGCTCAACGCAGCCAAGTTTAGAAGGAAAACAGAAAATCAGGGAAAACATTTTTTATAGCAAGCTTCTTCAATAAAAGGTCTCTTTTTTTCACATATATAGAAAAATGAGTTAAAGTCCTAATAATACAAATTTTTCCCTAATTGCTACCCGATCAAAAGATAAGAGCAGGCAGTTTTTAAACAAAGTAATCAAAGCTATCTCTAATCATGTTAAAAATTCTCTAAATCACTAGTGACTAGTGAAATGCAAATGAAAACACCTCGGAAACACCACCTCATATCTATTAGATTGACTAAGGAAAGAGATAAATGTTAGAAGGGCTGTGGGAAAATTGGGACACTAGTGCACTTTTGGAGGAATTGTGACCTGATCCAACCCTTCTAGAGAATAACTTGGAACTATGTCCAAAGGGCTATAAAGCTGGCCATACCCTTTGACCCAGTAATACAATACCAGGTCTGTATTCCAAAGAGATTGGTTTTTTAAAGAGAAGGGGGAGAGTTCCAATAGGGCAGTAATGAACTGAACCAGCTACACCCAGTGAAAGGACTCTGGGAGATGACTCTGAACCAGTGCATAGAATTCCCAATCCCTCTATTTTTGTCTGCCTGCATTTTTTATTTCCTTCACAGGCTAATTGTACACTGTTTCAAAATCCAATTCTTTTTGTACAGCAAAATAACTGGATGGACATGTATACAAATATTGTATTTAACTTATACTTTAACATATTTAACACGTATTGGTCAATCTGCCATCTGGGGGAAGGGGTGGAGGGAAGGAGGGGAAAAGTTGGAACAAAAGGTTTTGCAATTGTCAATGCTGGGAAATTACCTATGCATAACATTTTTGTAAAAATTAATTAATGAAATTTTTTTCCCTGAGACTGGGGTTGAGTGACTTGCCCAGGGTCACACAGCCAGGAAGTGTTCAGTGTCTGAGACCAGATTTGAACTCGGGGTCCTCCTGAACTCAGGGCTGGTGCTCTATCCACTGCGCCCCCTAGCTGCCCCCCTTTTTATTTTATTTTATTTTATTTTATTCTTTTTCTGATGCACCCACACTTTATTTTTTTCCCCTGAGGCTGGGGTTAAGTGACTTGCCCAGGGTCACCCAGCCAGGAAGTGTTAAGTGTCTGAGACCAGATTTGAACTTGGGTCCTCCTGAATTCAGGGCTGGTGCTCTAACCATTGCGCCACCTAGCTGCCCCGAATGAAAATTTTTTAAAAAAAGTTTTTACCTTTTAAAAAAATAAATAAAGGGAAGGGGGAGGAATAACTTATATGTTTAAAAAAAAAAAAAAAAAGTGTCTACCACAGCTCTTTTTATGGTGTCATTGAGAGGCTATCCACAGACTGAAAAATAGCTAAACAAGCTGCGGTACGTGACTGAGGTGGAATACTCCTGGGCTATAAGAAGTGACACGAAGGATACTTTGGAAAAACCTTGAAAGACCAAACTGAACTGATACAAAGTGAAACGAGAAGAACCAGGAGAACTTGTGCACAATAACACCGATCCTGTCAGATGAAAACCTGAATGACTTGGCTATTTTCGGCAGCACGATGATCCGAGACAATCCCAAAGGATTCACAATGGAAAATGGTTTCCACCTCCTGGGAAAGAAGTGATGGAGCTCGAAGCATCCTTGATTCTGCTTTGTTTTTCTTGGTGTTTTTATTGGGGGTGGTCATCTGGGGATGGTTTACTTTCCTAACATTATTAATGTGGAAATAAGTTTTACAGGACTGCTCACGTATAGCCTATTATCAGATTGCTTGTCTTTTCCATGAGGGGGGGGGGGGGATTTTGGAACACTTTTTTTTTTTTTAATGAATGTTAAAAAATTGTTTTTACATGAATTGGAATTTTGTAACTTTCCATTTTCATTGAAGAATAAAGGCCTACAGGGTGATGATGGACCAGGATTTGAAGTGGAAGGCAATAAATAACCTGGAGACTTTTCTCTTACTTTGGGAAGGACGTGTTATTTCAAACATAATTCTCAAGGGAGTCAGAGGAGTCCAGATGGAGAAGAGCCAGGTGCTTTGTGCCTAAGGGACATCTGCCCGTGGCACTAGCCGGGCACAAATAGGACAGGGCAGGGTTACAAAAGGAGCCCAAGGACAAAAGCCACAAATGGGGTTGAGAAGGGCTGGATGTGACTGGAAAAGGACTGCACTGAATCCCAAGGGCGAGAAGGACATTACTGAAACAAGAAAGGAATGGTTTCCTTCCCCCCCCGCAGCAGAGCCGGATTAGGCCGGCCCACGAGCTAGCTCCCCACCAATGACATTTTCTACCCAGGGGCAGAATAACCAGGACTGATGCTTGAGGGACCTGGGGCAGAGCGTGGTGCCCCAAGTATCTGGGCAATGCCGGGGAAGGGGGGTCGATGAACGACCAGGGCGTCCCATCCCCAGAGGGGGGCGCAGGAGCTGGAGCTGGTTTCCACAGCAAGCTTGCTCTCCCAGGATGCCAGCCCCAGTGCTGCCCGTCCTGGCTTCTGAACCCTGAAATGCCTGAGCAACATCAAAATCTCTAACCCAGAGACTACCAAAAAAAGGAAAAAGGAGATAAGGCTTCACCAAGAAAAGCTGCCCTCCAGAGCTTGCAGACCTAGCCTGAGCCCTGAGCTGGGAGAAGCTGACCTAAGAACAAGTGCTTCTGGAGGCCCCGGAGGCCGAAGACCCCTGATACAGCCCCGGGGGTCTCTGCAGTCCCCTGGAGGTCCCCGCTCACCTCTAGCCTAAATCAAACACAGAAAATCGCTTCCCTCCAAAAGAGATGGCGTGTTCTGGGGTGATCGTTGGGGATGACTGGCCAAGGAGCAAACCTTATCCTGTGTCTCACGCTCTAAGAAATTAAAAAAGGCCATGACGGCCCCTGCTACATCTTAATTAGATGCAGAGGATGCTTTAATGGCTTCCGGGGGTTACCTAAAGGGGCTAGGCAGGGGTCCAGAGGCAGAGGCCTCAAAGCTCAGGGGGCTACTACATGAGCGCAGAAAAGCAGCACACGTTTTCAAAACTGCATATTTTCATAGCATTCTTTACAAAAAGTTCTGCACGGATCCCCTAAAACTGCTGCAGTTCCCGCCTCCAAATGCTGGTTTAGGGCATCACCGGCCTTCCCCTACTCCTCAGCTTCCGTATTTACTCCCAGGCTCACCGCTCATACAAGGGCAGCTTCATTTACTTTGCTTGTAGCTCGCTGTTGGTGCAGCAGGAGTCCCAGCGCAGGGGTCCGTGCTCTGGGTCTCAGCTTCTCCTTCGGCAAGCCTCTGGAGCCCCTCCCCAGTCCTAAACCCCAGGCTCCAAGGCGATGCCCTCTCGGGACTTCATGGCGGGATTAAGAAAAAGACAAGGGGAAACACAGGGCGCCCTCCTTCCCGAACAACTGGGGTCTCCATCTGGTAACTGGGATTCCTTAAAAATGCGTGTGGATTCTGTGCCACGAGGCGCAGCAGAGCGCACTAAGGCCTTACAGACTTCCCAAGCACGTGCGGCCTTATTCAGGCCCTGGCCTAGAAGTAAAGGGGAAATGAACAAGGTCCCCGGGCCCTGGCCTGGAACAGTCTCCCCCCGCTGCTTCCCAGAATCTGGGTCCAGATTCAGCCCCAGGACTGCGTCCTGCGGCCAGCCCTGCCGCTAACTGTCCTGCAGTTAATTTGCACCTTTGTAAGTACCCCCATGTGCACCCTTGCTCCCCAGTATGTTCTCTCCCAGGGAGTCCTTCCATCCCCGGTGCCCAGGACAGTGTCCGGCACGTGAGGAAATGCTTGCTGACCGGACAGGCTGCCAGGGAGCCAGGGAGACGGTTCCCCAAGGCCCAGAGGGGGCTTTCAGGAGCTGAGGCAGGAAGGAGAAGAGCTCCAGGGTCCCACAATGGCTGATGTCTTGCGCCCGGCTGCTGGCTGCTGCCCCTCGGGCTCCGGCTCACAAACGGCCTTACCGGCTTATGGGCGATTGTTGTCAAGTCCCTCAGATGGACAGCAAAGTGTCAGGAGTGCCTGTGTGCAGGAACAATGCACTCAGGGAAAACGCTCCATCCGTCCTGCTGGAGCACGATAAGGTCACACCGACGACCCGGGGTGGAGTCCAGCGGCGGCCGAAGGAGCCTGACGATCTCCCGGGCCAAGGGGGCCACACAAATGCCGAGGCTGCTCCCTGCCCGAGTTTACGAAGGCTCTCTCAGGGGGACCCGAAGCCACGCAGCCGCAGCGGACTCCGTTAGTCCTGGACGCATTTGCTTTCTCCCAGAACTGTGACCCATCCAGCGGCACGCTATCCTTGGGAGCTCACAGCAGTGAGCCGGCTTGAGGGCATCTAGTTTTCCAGACCACAGGTAGCATTTGAACTCAGATCTCATTCAAAGGAACAGCGAGCCCTGGGGAACCGCAGGCTTTTTCTGTGATCTGGGACAAAGAGCCAGGGATGATATCCCGGCCTGTGTCCAGGCGGCTAAAAGGAAAGGGAACATCTGCTGCGGGGTTTGCTTTGAAGTGGCTGCGTTCTGTTCCATCCCGGCAATCAAATGCTCTTTCTTTGGGGAAGCAGGTAGAGCGTTTGTCTCTTTGTGGAAAACAATGGCGACTTGATGAGATGGAGCCGTCATCTCCCTCTTGCCAGGCCTAATTGCTGGGCCGCGGCCTCCTGCGGAGGAGGATGGGCAGCAGCTCCCGATTCCCAGCGTTCCGCTGTGTGCGTTTTTATTTAAACCTTATCTTTGTTCTCAAGGAAAAGAATGTCAGCGTGACTCTCTCTTAGGAGAGAGAATCATTTTCTCATGTGGAAGGGCAGGTCCGAGTCTTCTGCAGGACGACCCTGAGAGGGAAGTTCTCCTTCCCTGGAGGTCCTCGGTCAAGGCCGGAGGGCCGCTCGTCAGGTGCATCTGAAGAGGGGTTCTTGAGCACATGGAGGCCCCTTCCTGCTCAGAGAGCGGGCCACTCCCTCTGTCTGCACAAGGATAACTCCGTCGTCCCTCAGAAACCACTTTCTGGGGTCGCTGCGCCTCCTGGATGCTGACCCCGTGGTGAGAGCCTGTCTGAGGGCCCTTCCTGCTGATGCCCCCTGGTACAGCCAGTGGCAGTAATTAGCAGCTGACTTGTGTGCCAGGCTCCGTGCCAAGTGCTTTTCCCTCTCATAGGAGACGGGCACTACAATGTCCAGGGCCCCATGGCTCGCACAAAGGCCAGACTGGAAGTCAGGGAGATGAGGCTTTCTCCCTCCACCTGCCACTGCCGCCTGGGCCCCAATAACACAGGGCCAGCTCACCACTACCCTACCCCTCATGGAAGGATGTAAGGGTCCTTTAAATGGGTGGGCACAGCGCAACAGGAGATTGAGTGGCCTAGAAGTAATCTCTGTGGATACAGGACTGCCCTGTGGGCGGGATCCTGGCCATATTGAGATAACTTTGTAATGGGTGACGGCTCTCTCGCTGGTTGGCTGTGTGTGTGTGACCTCACAGGCCCTTTATAAGCCCACTGCAGGCAGCAGTCACTCTCTTTAACCTGGCTCTCTTTAACCTGGCTCTCTAACCTGGGGTAGCCGAGCCAAGCTGATGGATAGCCAGAGAGGTAAGGAGTTTGGTAGTGAACACGTGGGTCTTCAGACCTGGTGTTCACTAAGGAGTTAACAAGTCAGGGCATCATGTGAGTAGGTATAATAAAGGCTTTTAAGATTACACGTGGCTGTTCTTGAGTGCGCTACTGGTTATTAAGCTATAGATTCAAGAGATCGTGGCCAGAGACCTTTGAAGGCCTCAGAGGAGGCGAGCCAGGTAGAGTTGACACTGCAGAGGTCA
The DNA here is from genome assembly GCF_048593235.1 of Sminthopsis crassicaudata. NCBI lineage: Eukaryota > Metazoa > Chordata > Mammalia > Dasyuromorphia > Dasyuridae > Sminthopsis > Sminthopsis crassicaudata. The sequence continues at coordinate 18,432,117 of NC_133619.1, read as the reverse complement.
GGGGTCAAAGGTACTCTGGTGGGTCTAGGACAGACTGGTAATAGTAACTGCCAGGAGGGCATGTTACAAATACAATTCCCTTCTCTTGTTTTGCGGGAACTGCATCCTCACAGAAGGACTCTAGGAGGGACGCTTCCTCTCTGCTCCGTGAAGAACTGACTTACAGAGGGCCTCAGTAATGTGTTCCAGGATGGCCCCTTCTCTCTCCTTAAATTTCCTTGTAATTACTTCTGTTTCATTGTTGGATTTAAGGACAGGATCCCTGTCCCTGTATCCTGAACCATCACTGGGGCTTGTATACAATAGGTACTCAATAAGTGTTTGTGGCACTGAATGGAATCCCATTTTCTACTTGTAAGCAGACACTGGAAGATCATGGGCTTTCAGTGGCCTCCATTCCGTAAGAGAAGAGCTCAGGGATTATCTATCTCTAGAAGGAGGAGCCATGGGCACTCAACAGGCCCCTAAATCAGGGGTTAGTGCCCTGCAAGCTGCTTTCTACTCTCTCTGGCTTGGAGTTCCTAACCAGGGTCCACAACTTGTTTTAAAAAACATTCTGATGGCTGCATTTTGGTAAAATTGGCTTCCTTGGTAACCCTAAGTGTTTTCTTTTCTTTTCTTTTCTTTTTTTTTTTTTTTTTTTTTTTTTTTTTTGAGGCTGGGGTTAAGTGACTTGCCCAGGGTCTCACAGCCAGGAAGTGTTAAGTGTCTGAGACCAGATTTGAACTCAGGTCCTCCTGACTTCAGGGCTTGTGCCCTATCCACTGCGCCACCTGGCTGCCCCCCCCCCCCAAGTGTTTTCTTATTTAAAAACGTGATTCTGAGAAGGGTCCTCCCAGCTTCCCCTCTGACCTGGCTACTCCTTTTTCTCCCCTAAAGGAAAATTCCCTCAGTTTTTCTTCCTTCTCTTCTGAAGTTCAGCCTGAGTGTGAGGACTCCTAAATGTAAGTGACCACTGTCTCTCAGCTGTGTCACGGACCCCCTGGGTTACATCCCATTCTCTTTCTCAGGGGAGTGTGGAGCCAGGGGAGCAGAATGATAACGCTTCTCCAGCCCAATGATTATGAGAGTTGCCCCTCTGGGGCAGTAACATTCCTTAAGATCCAATGGGACTCTGCCTTGTGCAGGACATTCCCAGATCTCTCACTCTGGGGGTTTATAGCTGTGTGTACGTGTACAAGCGGATCTGCATATATATGTGTGGGCATATATTCTAAATGCATTGGAGCGATCTCAGGCCCAGGTCCCTCCACAAAGGCCGAGTTTCTGTCACAGTTTGACACAGATCAGCACCCATCCATCCAAACAGTCCCAAGAGCAAAGACTTGGGCGCCACTGAGCACTGGGATACAAGAATGTGGGAATCTCCCCAAACTAAAAATGGATCCACAAGAGACAGACAGATTTAAAAAGCTCTTTTCTCTCCAAAAAAAAGAAAGAAAGAAAGAAAGAAGAATGACTCACAGTCTTTTAGAACCAGCCCACACTACCAAGAAATGTAAGCCTGAATATATCTGCATAGGAACACAAGCCAGGAAAATAATAAAATGCAGATACCTGGGGAGGATTTGTAGATGTTTATGCATGTATAAATGAGATGCATACCCATTTTATATTTCAGGGTTAATCTTTTTGAATGTTTTATAAATAGTCTTTTAAAACACCACTATCATTTCCCAATGATTCCACCTACACCCAGAGAATACTTTTTTAATACAGTATGGCAAAGTAAATCAGCCTGTTGGCCATGTCTGACAATATATGCCTCCTCCCACATCGATGGGTCCCCGCTTTGAGAGGTGGGAAGCGTGCGTTAAGGGATAATATTCAAGAAGGTTCACTGTATTTTCATTGAAAAATGCAAATATTTAAGAATAAGACCGCCAACATAATTTAACAAATTGTGAAAAGTCTGTTTCTGAGCCTTCTCAGAAGGGCTAGGCCATGGATATTGTGAAAAATGTGTACGTGTATATTGTATTTAATTTACATTCCAACATATTTAACATGTATTGGTCAACCTGCCATCTGGGGGAGGAGTGAGGGGGAAGGAGAGGAAAAATTGGAACAAAAGGTTTGGCAATTGTCAATGTTGTAAAATTACCCATGCATATATCTGGTAAATAAAAACTATTATTAAAAAAAAAAAGAAGAAAAAGAAAAATGTGTACGTGTATATATACATTTACACATGCACACACATATTAAAATTATGCACACGCACGTAGCATTACGCTCCCCCACACATCTAGCTGTCTAGAACCTGAGAACTAGAGATGTTAGGTACTGGACTTTGTCATTAAGAATCAGCTTCTACTCCTGCCTCTGACACTTATTAGTGAGTCCCTGAATCACTCAAGACTCAATTTCCCCATTTGTAAAATGAGGCACCTACCTCCCTGGGTGGCTGTGAAGATCAGATGACATAATGTATGGGAGCATTTTGCAAATCTCAAGATTTAATAACCGTTATCTAGGATTATTATCATTCCGGCTTTAGCACCCTAAGATTCTGCCCAGGGGAGGTGTATACGTACATGGACAAGAAAAGTTGGGGGAGAGAAGAGGGGAGAAGAAAGAGGAGTGAGAGAGGAAGGAAAACCGGTGCCAGCATTTTAAACAATTGCTCAGGAACTCTTCCTCACTTGCTGGTTTCTGTTGCTTGGCTTAGGGGAGCCACAGATGGCAGAGATATCCATTAAGTCCCCCAGGAGGACTTATCAGAAGCCAAGCATTAATGATGGATTAGCCTCCCCAGACTGGGATATTTTCCAGTTAGCCACTTCCTAAAATTCAGAGGGTTGTTTCAAGAGGACGAGAGAATAAAATGGAAAACGCGCACAGAACTGAGGCCGCATCAAGCGTTTGAGCGACACCCGCATCACAGTGTCCAAAGTCCAACAGCATTCCCGCCGCTTATTGGAAATATTTGCTCTAGAGGGCCCTCCTCTCACCACCTGACCCAAGCGTGAGGAAAAAAGCAATCCCTACTGGGCCCCCAATCTCTCTAATTTCTTTTTTCATTTCCGTTTTAAAATTATTTCCTTCAATGAGCATGGGGTAGGGTTTCTCAACAATGGTGAATGCTCTTGGGCAAGCTCCCCCCAAAATGGCCTCCGGCCTTGGATGGTTGTTACCGGGCCCAAATGACCACAGAGGGAACAAGTTTTAGCCCAAGAGTGAGAGATGTGCATGTGGAAGGGTGAGGAGAAGGGGCAAGGTAGTGTTCCAGGTGAGAGCGATCTCAAGCAGCATTTATTAAGTACTGACTATGTGCCAGGGACTGTGCTAAGCACCTAGGACACAAAAAGAGGCAGAAGACAGTCCCTGACCTCAAAGAGCTGATGGGGGAGAGGGGAATGGAGGGAAGATAATTAGATAGAAAGATACAGACAGACAGACAGGTACATACACACATCTGTGTTATAACATATATTGTATATAATATGGTACAGTAAATGTTAAATTACTTAAGCTTCACAATTATTATAAAATGTTATAATTATGTAATATATATTATATGTTCACAAATATTATACAGTCCCTGACCTCAAAGACCTGATAGGGAGAAGTCTTTAGATAGAAAAATAGAGAAGATAATTAGAAAAAAATATGTCAGTGGGTCCAAGATTTAGGCATAAAGAACGAAATCATAAATAAATTGGAGGAACATGGGATGGTTTACCTCTCAGACTTGTGGAGGAGGAAGGAGTTTGTGTCCAAGGGAGAACTAGAGACCATTATTGATCACAAAATAGAACATTTTGATTACACCAAATTAAAAAGTTTCTGCACAAACAAAACTAATGCAAACAAGATTAGAAGGGAAGTAACAAATTGGGAAAAAATTTTTACAGTTAAAGGTTCTGATAAAGGCCTCATCTCCAAAATATACAGAGAATTGACTTTAATTTATAAGAAATCAAGCCATTCTCCAATTGATAAATGGTCAAAGGATATGAACAGACAATTTTCAGATGATGAAATTAAAACTATTTCCACTCATATGATCAGAGAAATGCAAATTAAGACAACTCTGAGGTATCATTACACACCTGTCAGATTGGCTAAGATGACAGGAACAAATAACGATGAATGTTGGAGGGGCTGTGGGAAAACTGGGACACTGATGCATTGTTGGTGGAGTTGTGAAAGAATCCAACCATTCTGGAGAGCAATCTGGAATTATGCCCAAAAAGTTATCAAAATGTGCATACCCTTTGACCCAGCCATACTACTACTGGGCTTATACCCCAAGGAACTACTAGAGAAGGGAAAGGGTCCTGTATGTGCCAAAATGTTTGTGGCAGCCCTTTTCATAGTGGCTAGAAGCTGGAAGATGAATGGATGTCCATCAATTGGAGAATGGTTGGGTAAACTATGGTATATGAATGTTATGGAATATTATTGTTCTATAAGAAATGACCAACAGGAGAAATACAGAGAGGCTTGGAGAGACTTACATCAACTGATGCTGAGTGAAACAAGCAGAACCAGAAGATCATTATACACTTCAACAATGATACTGTACGAGGATGTATGCTGATGGAAGTGGATTTCTTCAACATAGAGAAGAACTAATCCAATTCCAATTGATTAATGATGGACAGAACCAGCTACATCCAGAAAAGGAACACTGGGAAATGAATGTAAACTGTTATTTTTACCTTCTGAATCCAATTCTTCCTGTGCAACAAAAAAATTCGGTTCTACACACATATATTGTATCTAAATTATACTGTAATATATTTAACATATATAAGACTGCTTGCCATCTGGGGGAGGGGGTTGGGGGAAGGAAGGGAAAAAATCTGAATAGAAGTAAGTGCAAGGGATAATGTGGTAAAAAATTACCCATGCATATGTACTGTTAAAAAATGTTATAATTATAAAATAAAATAAAAAATTAAAAAAAAAATAATAAAAAAAAAAAAAAAAGAAAAAAATATGTCAGGCAGACAGACATAGAGATATATACATACCTCTATGTTATATATTGTAAGTAGTAGAGTAAATGTTAAATTACTTAAGCTTCACAATTATTATAGGATTACCTCCTGGATCAATGCAGATTATATCTGGAGAGAGATTATAGATTTAGAAACCAAGAGTTACAGAAGCTCAGTGTCTTGACCATAGTAACATGGCTGAGCCCTAGAAATCGGGGCCCCCACCTTCTTCTGGTCCAGCTCTCAGAGCACAGTTAAGTCCAGACTCAAGCATCTTCCTGACTTCCTAAAGATTTCTCCAAAAGGAGGAAGGCCTGGACCCCAAATAATCCTTCAGTAAGAAAGGGAAAAACCAATATGACTTACTGTGGATCAAGTACATAGTAAGGAACAGAAGATTTGTAAAATTCTTATACCTTCAATCAATATTCTAGCCCTCAATAGAACACAGACCCCTCAAGGGCAGGGTCTGTTCTGATTTCTGTCCGTCACCTTAGAAGCTACCCCTGTGCTTTTGCACACAGTAGATGCTTTATGAATGCCTGCTGAACGAATGAGTAAATGGTTTCTCAGCTGGACTAATTTAAAGTTTTCAAGGAGGGAGAGCAAAGTAAAGAAGTGACATTTAAGATTAGATCAATAGGAACACATAATAGATAAGAGACCAGAAAATCCCATTAGCGAAACAGCTTTTTTTTTTTTTTAAAGGGATTTAGTATTTAACCACCTGTTCCACAGACACTGTCTTACACTTCATGTTGTGTAAGGAAATTTTCTCGTGTGCACTTGATAGCTCTGAACCCCGAGTTTGCCGCTCGTTTCCTCTCTTTTTAAAACGCACAGATTTTGGCAGAGGCCCAGACACGCTGCTGGAGCCCTCGCGGAGAAGGCAGCGGCCAGACGTACCTGCTTCATCATAGGAGACGGTCAGTTTTTCCAGCATCTCTCGGTCGATGGACAGGATCTGCTGCTCCAAGATGGCCTGATAGGAGAGCACGCTGTTCTCTTTGTCCTTTTCATAGTCCTGAAGATGCTGTTTCAGGACCTCAGGCAGGCGGGATTTCACATATTCAGCAGCTGACTGTCATAAAACAAAATAAATAAATAAATAAATTGGATTAATCCTTTGTATATTCAATCTGAACCTTTATTTGTCAGGTAGAGTTCTGAGCTGCAGCTGAAAATCAGGAACCAGAAGGGGAATACACAGGGCAAGAGATTGCCAAAGCCAATCAATGAGTGACTGACGCATCGGGCAACAGAAAGAAAAAGCACGGTTTGGGAAACACACCTGGCCGGTCAGCTAGGCCATCAATCTTACACCGGGCTCTGATCCCCAGCCCCTACCTCCTGGGACCACAGACACCCGATATCCAAGAGGTCTGGTCTCCCCCTCCCAGAAGGCCTCTGTGCCAAGCTCTGCCTCTGGTAGCTGGCAGTGCCAGCAGAAATAGAGAAAGGCTCCTCTGGCATGTTGGCTGCACCCCCATCGTGAGCTTACAAAGAACCTGGACAAAACACGGAGACATCTGGAGACTGATATGGGCCGCGCCTGTTATATGGCTTCAGATTCTCTCCTCGCTTCTGCGGTCCTCCTTTCCTTTTCCCTTCTCTTTCCTTCATTCTCTCCCTGCTCACTCCATTCAAGGCACTTGGATCCCTGCCCACCTTACTCTTTGATTTCTGATGGGAAAAGGGTATCAACAATTGTCACCGTTTCAGATGACTCTGAACTTGTCCCCATGCTCCCAAACACACTGGACATCCCTTTATGACCTAAATTCACTGTATTTAAAACTAAATTTATCTCAGCTTCTCTCCCCACTGTGAAGCTCAGTGCTAAAGATCTAAGACAAAAACCAGACAGTTTCTGCCTGAAAAGTTTCCACATTCAATTGGATTCTTCTCCAATGAGGGAGCGGGGGGAGTTCACAGAGCCTTGCACAACGTGGGTGTTTAATAAATGCTGGTTGAATTGGGCAGTCTGGACCTATGCCCAAAGGGCTGTAAAACTGTGCATACCCTTTGACCCAGCAGTGCCTTTACTGGGTCTTATCACAAGGAAATCATAGAGGGAAAAGGACCCACATGTAGGAGCTCTCTTTGTAGTAGAAAAAAAAAAATTGGAAAATGAGTAGATGCCCATCAATTGGGGATTGGATGGAAAAGTTATGGTATATGAAAGTAATGGAAGGTTATTATATTATAAAAAATGATGAATAAGCCAATTTAGAAAGGCCTGGAAAGTTTTACATGGATGGATAAAACCGGGGTCCATCCTTTCCATTACTTTTTGCAAACTATGTCATTTCTAGGAATAGATTATTTTCATCGGGAGAGATTTCTATGGGAGGAAGATGGCCTTGAGTCTCCCCCTTCCCAAGCTGTGTCAAGAAACCATTGTTAGACTCAGCTGATGCGCTAAATGTATTCGTGTGGTACGTTAAGCAGAACCAGGAATACATCGTACATAATAACAGCAAGACTGTGCAATGATCAACTATGAGAGGTTTGGTTCTTCTTAAGGGTTCAGTGACCCAAAGCAAGCCCAATAGACTTTGGACAGAAACTGCCATCGCCATCTAGAAAAGGAACTTAAGAGACTGAATGTAAATCAACACACACTGGGTTCACTTCTTTTTTTCTGTCTTTTTTATCTCTCTCATGGTTTTTCTCTTTTGCTCTGATTTTTCTCTCCCAACAAATTTCACAAAACAATGCATATTAAAAATAAATAAAATAAATTTTGGCTGAACTGAATCATTTTCTCCACGGGCATCAACTGTAAATGGTGTTGAAAGGGCAATTATTAGCAACATAGTCTATAGTCTTAAAATGTGCTTCTCTTCTTGCGACGCTCATATCTGTCAGTGGTAAAAATCATTCACCTAAAGCACAAGGCTCAACATTTTGGAATCTTTCTTTCCCAAATCTTCCACATTCAATGAATCATCAATCCCGTTAGGCGCCTCCTTTTGGGACCCATCTGTCCCTTCCCCAAAAATAGATCCAGAAAGCTCTATCTACAGCTCTGCCTCCTTCCACCTGGGTGACTACAATGGTTCCCTATCCATCCTTCCAGTCTGCGGTCTCCCTTGGACCCCACTGCCAAATTCGTCTTCTCCCAGCCATGTCTCTGAAGGACTGAGGCTGCTTAAAGCTAGCCAAAGAGATCTGGAGATTGGTCCTTATGACTTTCTTTGACGCCCAGCTCCTTGTCATTTTTATTAGTGTTCCCAGCTGCTGATACAGAGTTGGACACATAGTAGGCGCTTAATAATTGCATGGAAAGGAAGACTCTTAATGTATGTATATGGTCTCAGGAGCAGCAGTGGGTCCAGAGGCTCCCTGGATGATTTAGGTTTGGAACCTCCTGCTGGAGGGCCGTAATACAGTGGGATGCTACATACTTATCTACGCCCTTTGGGCAACATCCCTCACACTGTGAGACAGTTTCCCTGTTCTTCCTCATGTATCTCATTATTGGCAAGGGGGCCATGCTAGAGATGGGAAACAAGAGAGGCTCAATTCTCATGGTCTCCAGCCTGTTTCCTTGATATTTTCCTAGCTGCCTCTCTGCAACTTAGAAAGGAAAGAGAAAATCAGGTCAGTGGAAGCTCTGTCCACGGAGAAAAGCTCCCCCCAAATAAAGCAGAATATTTCAGCCTGAGGAATAGCCAGATGCTAGCATCTAACAATGTCTTCCTAGATTTATATTTAGATTCTGTAAGTCAATTGCTGATTAAATTACAACCTGAAAATCTCACTGAAACTGTGTTCAATTTGCATGCAAGCCAGTCAGTACAGAACGAATGAAATTATTCCATAAAATGTAAATGAGCTCACCACATAAGCACAACACATTTAATTCTAGCATTTAATAATGATTTCCTTCTGACACCGGGAGGCTGAAAGGCACATCAGAGAAGGATTATTTTTAACTCACAATATCTAGCTGTTGAACACAACATTCTGTTTTAGTTTTTCCTTGCAATTGATTTAAGATGCCCAAGAAATTGATCTCCAATATATTTTAAAAGAATCAATGGATTGGATACCAGTGAATCCAAACCAAGTCCTATTTCCTTCCCATTTAATTGATTTCTTTCCCATTAAAATCATGATGCAAAGGTGGATAAAACCAGGGTCCATCTTTTCCATTATTTTGCAAACTATGTCATTTCTGGGAATAGATTATTTTCATCGGGAGAGATTTCTATGGGAGGAAAATGGCCTTGAGCCTCCCCCTTTCCCAAGCTGTGTCAGGAAACCCTGTCGGACTCGGCTGATGCGCTAAATGTATTCGTGTGGTACGTTACCCTCGTGTTCATGAGAAGCCTACACAGGTTCTCTGCCAGATTATTAATTACCTGTGGAATAACGATATGATATGGGGCAAGCAACGGACGGCAAAACAGGGAGATTAAAAGTGTAGCATCTCAGCGGAAGTCCAAAAGTGGAATATAATCATAACAATCCTGCCGTGCCCGCCTCTCAGAGGAGGAATATTGGGTCTCTTTTGTTGTTGTTTCTGTACAAGACTTTGCTGGTGCACTGCAGATATCGGGAGAAGCAGGAGGCTTTCTACCATCTCGAGCGGCTTCTCTGTGGGACGGTGATGGGAGGGTGTGGACAGGCATCCACAGAATGGGGAAACGTGGCTGGGCTGCAATCTGCACTGCCGGAAGGAGAACCAGATTAACAAGGCCACAGATGCTCTGGAAGATAGAGGGGGTACTTGAGCATGAATATTCCCAGCGATTGGGAAATATTGCCAATATTTCCTAGGACAGGTGCTTAACGCAAACTGAAATGAATTGGATTGGGACGTACAATGACTCAAATACTGACCAGAGTTGGGAAGACTTGAATTCAAATCCAATCCCAGATATTTAATAGCTGTGTGAACCTATGCAAGCCTCTTAACTTGTCTGTCTCAGTGTCCTCATCTGTAAGATGGGGATAAGAACAACATCTCTCTTGCAGGGTTCTAATATAAAAATTAAATATCTGTAAAACGTCACTGAAAGTGATAAATGTATGCACAAACATATATGCTATTATCCTCTTCACTATTATTATCTCGCATCAGGGATTAATACCACTAGGAAGAAAATACATTGAAGTCCATACTTTTTATATACTTTAAAAATATATATACTTTATATAAACTACACTTAAAAAAAAGTCTATCTTTTTACCTAGAAGGAGTTTAAATTCTGAGCCAGCCAAACCAATTGTCCATTCCAGAAACAGATAATATTTCTGGGCTATCTCTTCTATCTCTGGAATGTTTCACGCTTTTCAAGGTATTTTCAAATCTGGTGTCTGAGGCAAGGGACACATTCTTTTTGATAAGGACTAATTGGAGCTGCCCCCTCCCCCAAAGCTTTCCAAAGGCTCTAATTGAAACCTAATTTGGAGTGGCCCAAGGACCGGGCCCAACTATGGAGATTCATTACGGGTCATTCCAAAGCTCGCGGACCTTAGTGGTGACCTAATACATCACTCCACACAACGTCTTCTGTAAGGGAAACTCATTTACTCAAATATCTACTACTGGCACCGCGGAGGTTCTGGGCAAGCGGAGAACGTCATTCACCACTCCTTAGCGCCTAATGAGCTGCGTTTGGAATGATACTCTAGTCTGCTGTAAAATATGGGCACACGCGCAGTAGGTGCTTGTTCACTGGATTCCTATTTCTACAGGACCTGAAAGTTTTCAATGCTTTCCTCGGATGACCCCGCCCAGTCGGGAGCGTGTCTAGTTTCACTCCCATTTTGCAAATGAGTAAAATGGGGCTCAGAGAAATCGCTTACTATCTCTGAATGGGCCTTTTTCCTCCCCTGTGAAAATGGGCTGTGAGGTGAGGCGATGGGAGGCGCTGCAGTGTGACCGGAGGGCTATCACGTGCGAATCTGGCTGTCACGCCAATCTCTGTGACTGAAGAGATCCCTCATTTCTGGAGAAATCGTTTCCTCCTCTGCAGAGCAGAGACTAGTGGGAGCCCGCTGGTGATCACTGAAGCCCCGAAGACCCCGTCTGCCCAGGTCCCCTGGCTAGGCTACCTCGGAGCGAGGATGAGAACTCGGGCTCTTGAGGTCAAGGAACTGGGGTTCTTTCTGCTGAATTTCCTTGTCTCCTTCATCCGTTCCTTCAACTCTGAATCCCTTGCTGCGGTGAAGGAACTAGTCAGTTTCTGCGGGCCCGAGGGCAGAACGGAAGGCAGAGGCAGGTCTGGCCGGGGTCACACCGGTCTGGCTAGCCAGTGCCGGAGAGCGGGCGGGTGGCCTCGGCGCAGGGGCAGGAGGACCAGCTGCCAGGTCTGAGGCAGACCGGCTTTTTCCAGCTCTGAAGGGGGGCTGGCTGGTCTCCACGGTCCCTTCCCATTCGGAGATGCCGGGAATCGCATGAATATATTGCTCAGAGAATGCAGGGATCTCATGTGGGATTCAAACCATTAAATGCCCTTCTCCTCCTAAAGAGCAAACGAATCGTCTATCATTTCTGACGGGTCATCGGCCGGGACAGCACGCGGACCCAGGAGGGCGCCTTGTAAATACAAGTCATTGCTTCCACACGCTGCCTGACGCACTGGGACACGTAAATGTTCTGACTTCCTTCTCCCTTGGGAAGGTTCAGGAGAAAGGCCCGGAAGCTCTCTGAGGTTGCCCCGGTCCCTGCTGGAGATTCAGACGCGGGGGAAGGGAGCCCCTCATGGCTGGTTTGGGCCCCTTTCAGTGGCGGCCCCCGAGGAAGCCCCCGCCGGCCGCCTCCTTCCGGGGATACCCACCCCGGGGCGCACCCTGACCTCTGCTGCCGGTGCCCCAGAAGCAAGAAGCAGACGCAGCAGCTGCGGGGGGAGGCTCACTGGGCCCGACGGAAGGGCGCAGCAGAATGCGCCCGGCAGATGGAGGGGACTCTTTGGGTTCCCAGCTACCCCCCAGCAAAGATGGACCTGGGCGTCTTTCCCGGAACACAATACAAAGCACTGAGCTGTCCCACGAGCCACCTAAAGAAGCAAACCGTCCATGAGGCATCGGCCCAGACCGAGGCCAGGAGTGGCTGCCCCCCACTCTCGCGTGGAAGGCCCAGGCTCCGTGGGAGAACACACGCTCGGACTCAGCAGCGCCCCGTGAGGTCTGCAGCGGCGGCGTTCTGGTACCGGTGTCATCCTCACGGTCCGACTGGAGTTCTCAGGCTCCCTTCCCCGAGGCACAGGGCAACATGGCGGGGACTCACAGACTTTCCGCGGCTGCCCGGGGGAGGGCGAGTTCAGAGGGTAAAAGGTGGGACTTGAGCCCTGCTTCCCCGACTCCAAATCTCTTTCCAAGGCACCACTAACAACATTTTTTCCCCCTGAGGCTGGGGTTAAGTGACTTGCCCAGGGTCACACAGCTAGGAAGTGTTAAGTGTCTGAGACCACATTTGAACTCAGGTCCTCCTGAATTCAAGGCTGGTGCACTATCCACTGCGCCACCTAGCTGCCCCCCACTGCACCACCTAGCTGCCCCTACTAACAACATTTTTGAGGGTTTTTTAAATTAAAGCTTTTACTTTCCAAACACATGCAGGATCATTTTTCAACACTGACCCTTGCGAAACCTTGTGTTCCAAATTCCGCCCCTTCCTTCCATTCCCCCCCCCCAGATGGCGGGAAATCCGAGCTATGAATAACTTAATATTGATTATAACGTGAATTCATAAGGACTGAGGGTCCCGAAGGAACCGAATGCAGAAAACCGGATCTGGAGGAGAGGGAGGATGGAAGAATTGGGAAGCAGGTTTACCCCCCCCCCAGTTCTAATTCCCTCCTTCCCCCCTCCCCGCTTCTGGAGAAGGGAAGAAACACCAACAATCACACAAACGGGAAACGGCTTTTCCAGGTGAGAGATCTCTCGGGGAGAGAAAGTGGCTTTCAGGGGAGAGGAAAGAGGCCAGGCCGTCCCAGAGATGCGGCAGGAACGTGGCTCCTGGGTGGGGGGTGGGGGGAGAGGCGAGGAAGCTCCTGAGGGAGGGGAGGCTGAAGCGGTATGGGGGAGCAGGCCTGTGGGGGAGGGGGAGGCAAAGGCAGGAAGATCCATGCTCGGGACACTGCAACTTCTGGGAGCTTGGAGATACAGGGGCAGATCCAAAGGCCGCGGAGTGAAGGCCCGCAGCTGGGGGGGGGGGGGGCAGCAGGCTAGATCTGCACCGGGAGAGGGAAAGAGTAGGGACGGACAGCAGGAAGGAGCTGGGGGGGGGGGGAGGGGGAGGGGAGAGGAGAGACCCCGAGGGGAGAGAGAGAGAGTCAGGCTGACTAGGAGAAGGGACTCCTTGATCTGAAGGGGCCACTGAGAAGGGGCTCACTGAGGCCCCAAACGAGCCTAAAGACAAGCACCCGCCCCGGAATCTCGCTCTGACGGAGGGCTGAGTCCCTTTCCTCCCACAAGGGCAGAGTGAGCGAAGTCAGAGCGGTTGCGTCTGAAACTGCTTCGGGAACAGACGCAGGGGTGGGACTCGGTGATTCTGGAAGCCCTGCGGAGGTACCCGCCTGGGCCGAGCCAGCCGCGGGCTCTAGTTACGCTTGCTAAGTCAGCAGCATGCATGAAGCACCTTCTGTGTACCGGGCCCTGGGCGGGTCCCTGCATGATGTGGGCGCTGACTGTGGTAACCACGAACTTCCCAAGGGATGGGGGACGGCCGGGGTTTGGCTCCCGGGGCCGGTGCAGTTACTAGCTCCGGGGGTCAATGACTGGGCCAGGGCGGCGGGGCCAGGTTCTCGGGCCCAGGTTCTGGGCCCCAGGCTGGCCCCTCTCCAGCTTGCCTGATCAGGACACTTGCTCTGGCTCCCACCCCAGCGCCTCCTCAGGATACTTCCTGACTTGCGTGAGCGCCGGGTCCACCCTCCAGAACGTGAGCTTCCTGGGCCGGGAGAGATCCCCGTTCTGCCTTTCTGCCCCAGAGCCAGCTGGGAGGGGAGCCGGGGGAGCTGTGCCCTCCCTCGCACGTCCTGCGTGTCTGGGCCCCTCAGGCAGCCCCGACATTCATATTTCACTCTAATTTTCCTGCAAACCGACGTCTGAGCCCGAGCACTCTGGTGCTCCCTGGAGCTGGATGAGACAGATACTCCCTTCAAGGAGAGGTCCCGGTGCTCCCCCATGCTGAGCGGCCCAGAATCCTCCTGGGACTGACAGGTGGGGGGGAGGGGGAAGAATGGGAACGAGAAGGAGCCGGCTCTTCCCCCCACCTCCCCCCGCCAGCAGGAGGCCGAGCGCCCGCTCTTGGAGCCCAGATACCTGGGCAGGGCCAGCGGCACCTCGCTCCCCACCCCAGCATTCGGCTCCCCTGCAGAGAAGCCATCAGCCCCGAGGAGGGCGAACCGAGCTGGGATGGGGGCCCGGACAGCCCGGGGGCGGGGGGCGGAGCCCCGGTGGCAGACCAGGTTCTGGGCCCCAGCGGGTGCTGGCCACAGGCCCGGGGCTGGCCTGCGAGGGGCGCGGCTCCTGCTTTAATTTCCTCGTCTATGGCGAAATTCATCTTCCTTATGGTAACATGTCATTAACTCCTGACAGCTGCTCTTTGGCTCCGGGCGCTTTCGGAAAACAATGTCAGAACAGTCCGCCGGAGGAGCGGGATATTAAATTAGGAAACATCAAGGACGAGATGAAGTTCTCCTCCCCCGCCCCAGGGTTGCTGGGACTCAGGCTGCGCCAGCCCCCTCCCGCGTCCCCCACACCACACTGCAGTGTTCCTCACTGGGAACTTCAAGGGACAGAGCGTCTTCCCAGCCCCTCCCCCCCGCCGTCCAGGGGAGCAGGGCGCCCCCCAGCGGGGGCAACAGCCGGTGTTGGAGAGGCCGGGAAAAGGAGCATCTCAAAGTACCCGCCAACTGCTCCGATCCAGCGATCCCACCAACTCTGAGCGGGTCAAAAACAGAACCAGCACCGAACAAGCCGTCTCTACCAACGCTTTTATTTCTGAGGCCTTTGGGGTGCAGTGACTTGCTCAGGGTCACACAGCCAGGAAGTGCTAAGTGTCTGAAACCACATTGGAACTCGGGTCCTCCTGACGTCACTGCGCCACGTGCTGCCCCCCACCTCTTTTTTCCAGTGCTAGAACGGGGGAACAGGGACGGTAAGAGGGCACAAGGGCACAGTACTGGGCACTAATACGGACCCAAAGGAAGACTTCTGAGATACTCGGGAAGCTGCTATGAAAGAACGAGGGGCGAATAGCGGCGGAATTACCCGGCTGTAGCGCCCAGTGGCTGTCCCCGGAAGACTGAGGGAAAGAAGCCCGATTTTAAGGACACAAAAAGCTAGTCCCCTCCCAGAGAAAACACCCGGAGATTCGGCTCCGTCCCAGGGCACAGACGCCCCTGCACACAACCCACCGCCCTCCAGGGGGCGAGCTTCTGGGGAGCGCTCTTACAGGCCTTACAGGCTCGTGGGTCCCTCTTAAGTATGAAAATAGAGCACATCACAGGCTCTCAGTGACGTCATGGCAAAATCACAGTCTCGGAGGCGAAAGGGCCAGATGCGGGCGCTTGGACGCGTGACATCTCTGCGGGCCTTTGGGGCTCGTTTATTAAGTGAGCATCGGACCAGATGGGGGCGATTCGTTCGGGATCCATCAAGAGGGAAGGTCAAAGGACATGGCTCGGGGAGGGTGGGGGAAGAGGGCCCGTGAACCTGGGCGGGGAATGCACGTTTATTTTCACTGCCCTCTCACTGACAGCGGGCATGTCCATCAGTAACACCAGACCGGTGTCTCCGGCGCCAATAGAAATGCCGGATCCTTTCCTGTCACGTGACCGCTGTTGCAGCTACTTCTGAACTTCCCTTACTCCGACTCCGAAATCACTGCTCAGACCCGCTGCGGGATAGATGCCGTGGGACTAACCTGGCTTTTCTTTATCCTAGTAATTATCTCAGCACTGTCACTTCCCGTGTCATCCTCCGCACTTTATTTTATGAATTTAGAACCAGATTCTGAGGAGCTTCCACGAGGATTGTCCGGGGCCCGGCGCCCTCCGCCGCAGCCCGGGAAGTGTGTCAGCTCCCGGGCTTACCCCAGTTAGGGAAGCCTCGGTCAGCCCGGCCCCTCCATCCGTCCACAAGGAGGAGCATGGGAGGCTCCCAGACCCATGGGTCCCCCGGCCCCTAAGGTTGGGACGGCCCGACCTTGAACTTCACGGCTCCCTCCCGGTCGATTCTATCTCCCAGGAAGAGCGTGAGCTTCCCCGGGGACAGGCACTAACCTAACCTCCGGTTCTATCCCACCTCCGCCCGTCCAGCGATGGCCCACGGCGGGGACTGAGGGGAATCACGTGCTCTCCCTCCATGGCTTCCTCCCGGTACATCCAGACCAGCCAACTCCCTCCCCGGGCCTCGTCCTTAATATAGGAAGATAAACCTCGGAGGTCGAGGCAGGAGAGCACGCGGTATCCCTAACGGCTTTAGCTGAGAGACCCCAGACATCAGTCTCTGCTATTCCAGGAGCGCGCGTGAGGAAGCAGAGGCCTGACTCCCGTCACTTCCTCTCTGAGCCTCGCATCCCCTTTGGGAAAAATGAGGGGTGGGACTGGCAGAAGTCTCCAGCGGCTGGGCCATGGTGGGGGGTATTGTGGCGGACACGTGATGATGGAGGAGGGGTCTGGGGCTTTTGGTTCGGAGTCCACGTGGCTGGATCTGAGTTAGGAGGCTCGGTTCACGTCCTGCCGGAGATTCTCCTCGGGTGACTCTGCCTCCGTTTCCCCACCCGTAGAAGGAAGGGATTGGTGCCCCTGAGGTGATTTCCGGCTCTCCAGCTTGAGCCTCCTCATTACCTGGTACCTTTTGAAAGGAGGGGGAGGTGAATGATCACAAGGATTTGTACCAGGCCCGGCGTCTCACCCACATGAAAAGACCACCCAGCTACCGTAGTCTTTGCTTAATGTGCATGTCCCGTCAGACTCAAGTTAGGCTTTCATGCAGAACGTTTTGCCAAAGGCGATCCCTTCTGATGGCCGCTAGAGGGTAGGAAGCAATTCAGCTTCAGTATTTCACATCCGAAAGAAAAGTGCTCTCATCTTCCAGGAGAATTGGACCTTCCAAGATCATCCAGAGAAATCGACAGCAACCAATGCATTCTGGGTGTACACGAAGGGAGAGGATGATGGTGCAATAAAAAACAAACGAAAAACAAGTCACCTTCTCTGTGAAGAAGGCTGACCGACTCTCACAAGCTCAGGCATGAGCCAAGAAGTCAAAAATCCCACAAAGGTCAAGCGCCTGACCGTCATTAATCAATATAGTTCAGGTAAAACTGAAGCACAAAGAATCTCTATCGCTCCTGGTCTTTCGGAACACTGAATTTTCAAAACATTTCACAAGCCCATTAGTATTTTCTGGCCATCCCCCCCCCCCCCCCATTAGCCATTAGCATTTAAGTTCTTGTTTCTCTTTAGAAAGTAGAACTATTCCAGGTTAGAGGTAGAGCTGGGCTACCCACAGACATCCTCCTGAGGCAATCGATGCCACTGAGGGTAAAAGTAGGGAAAGAACCCTTTTTCTTAAGTTAATTCAGAGAGAGCTTGTTCTTTTTTCTGTTTCTCACCACCCCAGGATCTCGTTATTCAATATCCTTTCCTGAAATAATTTCAAAATGACTATATTAATGACAAAGGCTGAAAGAAGGCTCAAATTAGCCAGTCTGCAAATTATTGTAATTTTCAGAATTGCAAAAAAGGAAAAGAAATATAAGAGCTGCTTATGATCTGAAAAAATGAGAGGTGATTGTCATTTTAATCTTAAAAATCTCTGATTTGGGCTTTTCTTTTATACGAAAGGAACACGACTCACTATCCATCTCAATTACATTTTAAAAGAGAGAGAGAGCAAGAGAGCTTTCACGCACTTTGGTACCATGGTTCCTGCAAAATCAGCATCCTTTTGAGCTCGCCAATTTCACAAATAGGCTAACTACTGGGACGTTATCTATAGCTCCCATCAGCCTCAGGATTTTCTGCTCCAGACTATGATGAAGGTGGCCTACTTCCAGCCACAGGCAGGCCGGCCTGTCTTAGGGCAGGCTAACAGGAATGCTGACTGCTGCCTTTCTTCTCGGAGGATCTTTAATTTTTTTTCTAATATCATGTATTCATTTTATCATATTTAATCTCAAAGCCGTATGGCATGATATTAATGAGTCACCTCAACTCTCCAAACCTTTCTTTCTTCAGCTGTAAATCAGAGACAAACCTGGAGTAACTAAGACACAGATATGTGGTGAATAACAGCCACCCAAGGCTCTTAAACACGCTGAAATTGGGGGCACGGGAATCTGTGAGAAGAGACTCACTGGCTGGATGTAATTCAGCAGCAACTCATTTCTCAGGAGGACCGCTCCCAGAGATTCACATGCCACAAGTCCAAATCCTCACTGACCCTTTCCACTTCCGCCACCTGCCCATTCTCCCTCCATGTAAAAGACCTCCTCCGTCTTCCTCTGGCCTCCTTCACCTGACCAGTGATCCAACTATTCTCCCTTCTCCATCTTCCTCTTGCATCCTACATCTGGCCAACAGTCCAACCAGTCTCCCTTCTCCATCTTCCTCCAACCTCCTTCATCCTCCCTTCTCCATCCTCCTTCACCCTTCTGCACCTGACTGGCAGGCCAACCATCCCCCTTTCTCCATCCTCCTCTGGCCTCCTGCGCCTAACCAGCGGCCCCACCATCCTCCCTTCTCCATCTTCCTCCGGCCTCCTGCATGGCCAGCAGCCTCATCCTTCACCTCAAGCAGCGGGCATGGGAAGCCAAGCCAGCTATTTCCTAATGCACTCACATTATCCACTGAGCTCTCTGGTCCTGCAGCCTCTATGGCTCTCAGAAAAATTTTCTACGAACAGACTGAAAGGTATCATTAGAGAAGAAGGGGTCCCTGGCAGGTGCTCTCACAAAAGCAGCCTCCAAAAGCCTCAGAGTCTTAGCTGTCACCTTAAAAATGAAGCACTTCCCTCTTGCTCTCTGATCCAAGGAGACAGCAGCTTGTTAGGGAAGGGGGTAGGACTTACGAAGGGCATAGCAGACACTCACCTAGCTGTGTAACCCTAGACATGTCACTTAATTCCTGTTTGCCTCAGTTTCCGGATAATCACAGAACCTACTTCCCATGGTTACTGTGAGATAAGATCTGTACAGCACTTGGCACAGTGCCTGGCACACAGCAGGCACTATTAATGATATTTCTCTCCAGCGCATTAAATAGGGCACTATATTTGGCAGTGCAAGTCTCAGTTTCAGATCTCAGCTCTGCCACTTACTACCGAGACCTTGGGCGTGTCCCCTAACCTGGGCTTCCATTTTCCAAGGGGCCAGACTGGATGAATTCCTTCCAAGTTCAAATCTATTGTAAATGTTACGATTTATTCAAGTCTTGTCCATTCAGTTCTCATAACACTTTCTTCCCCACCCCCCCCAACTGTATCTTACATGTAAAGATAGCTTTCTACATTCATTTCTGTGAGACTGTGTATTCCAAATTTTTCTCCTTTCCTCATTTCTCCTCTCCCCAGGGCAGCACGCAATCTGATATAAATTATATATATATATATATATATGATACTTTTAAACATATTTCCATACCTATCATGTTGTGCAAGAAAAATAAGACCAAAAAGGGGGGGAGGGATCACAAGAAAGAAAAAACCATCAAACAATAAAAAAGGTAGAAACAGTATGCTTCGATCCGTGCCCGCAGCTCTCTCCCTGGTGCAGAGGCATTTTCCATCCCGAGTCTGTTGGAATTGTCTTCTCACAACACTTGCTCAAGAAAAACTCATCTACTCACTCCCCTGTAACCATACTTCCTCTGTGGCCACTTTCTTCAGGGAAAAAAAGATCACCCAACCTCCTCCTGTGAGATGTCATCCTAAAAATAGCTTCCTCCCAGAGCCCTTCATAAATCTCCTGCCAGGGCGGTGGCGCCCGGCCAAAGCAGGCCCTCAGATCGCTCGGCTAGGTGACCCGCTCTCCTTTTTTGGCAGCCTTGGAAGCAGCTCGGGCCAGACGGCAGGGCCCTCTCGACTTATATAGAGAGAAGTCGTCCCCATCTGGAGGACAGTTAATCCCTGCCCAGCTTCCATCTGAGCCCTCTGGCCACAGAGCGCCATAAAAGGCCAAGATCAGCTCCCGTGGATTCTGGGCAATGTCAATTTTCTGAGGCAGCCCTGGAATGCTAAGTAAGAAGGGCCCTGGGGACGCAGAAAGGGACAGGACCGCTTTAGAAATAAATGAGGAAGCACTGAGGAGTTATTCATTTTGTGAACGTCCAGCCATGACAAGAAAATCGAGCAGAACGGCTCAGCCGACCCCCAAGCTGCCTGAATCTGTGGGCTGACAGAGCCTTCCTTGGTGGGCAGAGAGGGAGCCCAGGGTCAGGCGTCTGTGGGGACCTCTGCTCTGTCCCCGGGCCTTCTGCCACCTTGGGGCTGGCTAGGCCATCCCTGACCAGGAAGCAGACCAGAAAAAGCGCCCAGGGCTCCCTTTCAGGTCTCCGGTGGTGGCCGGCTGGCTTGCTGCTCGTGGCCTGGTGCTGTCCAACTTAAAGGCACTGGGGTGTGGGAACAGACTATTTAAATCTGGAAATCAATGGGAGCAGGGCTCGCCGCACCTGTGGGCTGAACAGTCAAGGGCTTGTGTGTGCTGGGAGAACCTCAAGCGGTCAGCCAGCCCCGAATGTCCCCATCCACTTAACTTCCACTGTTAGGACACCATGTTTCCACCTAAGGAGAACCCTTGTACCAGCACCTGAGTCCAGATTAGCCCATGTGGTCTTGGGCAAAGATTACAGCTATCTGAGAGAGGCTCTGGCTATGGAGAAAAAGGAAGGGGGAAGAAAGAGAAGGCAAGGAGAGGGAAGGGAAGGGAAGGGACCCCTCATTAAGGGTCTACTGTGTTCTCGGAGTTCCCATAAATCCAGGAGGAGTGTTACCTCCTTTGGGAAGAGGACAGCCTCGGGGCAATGCCCATGTGGGGGCTGAAATCCCTGGAGATCCTGAGATGGCTCGAAAGCCCTGAAAGAGAGGGGGTCAAGGACAAACCTGACCATCCACTCTCAGGGGAGGGGCTCTTTCTGCTCCTCCCACAGGGCTTCAGGATGATTCTGATCAGTGGAGGAGAAAGATGAAAAGACCATTGGCTCTGAAAAAAAGGTTCAAAACCCATCTGGGCCATCTTTGGTCTGTGGTTTTAGGGAAGTAACTGGCCCCTCCTGGTCCCCATTTCCATCTCTACCCAATCAGCAGTTGGAGGAGACTTTGAGACTCTGTAAGATGATGATAATGAATAAAGAAGGCTTTAAATATGGCCCAAGAGCTGGTTTCTGATTATGCTTCCTTCAGGCCTATGATTTCTTTGGTATGTGGGAAATAAGCATTTTTACCAGCACAGGGCAGTGGGTCTGCAATTACTAGAGGTGGGTGGAGGGGAGAGGGTGGGGGATAGTGAGAAGAGAAGGCATTTACTCACTGGCGATCCCATCCTGTACGTATTGCACATGTGTATATGTGTATGAGTATATACTTATATACACTTACATATGAATGTTATCTACCTAGCCACCCATCCATCTCATCATCTATCCATCCATTAATCCACTTAATCTATCCATCCATCCATCTATCTATCTATCCATCTATCTAGTTTATTGATCCATTGATTCATCTATCTACGTGGCTATCCATTCATCCATCCATCCATCCATCTATCCATCCATCTATCCATTTATCTATTTTATCCATTCATCCATCCATCCATCTATCCATCCATCTAACCATTTATCTACTTTATCCATTGATCCATCTATCAATCATCTACCTTTCCATACCTACATCTACTACCCACCCATCTACCTATCTATTGATTGATCTATCTATCTATCTATCTATCTATCTATCTATACCTCAGAGCTAGGCCTTCCTGCCTCCAGGGCTTGATCTGTCTGTTGGAGAAGCGGGATGACCTCTCTTTTAGGAGCTGTTCAGCATCCTCACAACTCACAGAAATTTTCCAAAACTTCTGTTTAGCCTGAAGGATTCGCTCTCACCCATTTGGGGCATCTCACCTTCCAGACAGGCTCTGAAATTAAAGTATGTTTGAGAACTTGGCACAAAAATGTAATTGGCTCGTTCTCACTCAAGGGTAAATGGTACATGAATCTAACCAAGTCCACTGAGAACCCTCGCTGTTCTCATCTTTCTCTACTGCAGGTAAAAGCCATCTATTCTGCTGCAAAGGAACTTGCTAAGGGACACGTGGAGCAGCCTTCACTTGGGACCTTTAAAACCAGACCTGAAGGAATAGCGAACAACGCGAGCCTGGCCCGTGCAGCTGCCGCTCCGTGGGGCCGTTGGCTGGTCGTGTGCTGTACCGTCCAAACCAAATTTCTGGGGACTTGGTTTCCTTGGATAACATTGGGAAAATCCATGAACAACGTAGACTCAGTGAATGTTTGGGCTGAAAAGGACTTTGAAATGCCATTTAACAACCCCTCACTTTGAGACCACAGAGTATAAGGAAGGATGTGCCAGTAACTATTTAACAACCGGCTTTCAGGGAAAGAAAACAAGATGCACACCTGCTCCACTTTCAGGCTTAATCTGCATTATTGACATGAAGACCAGAGAATCAATAGATCAATAAGCCAAACCTTGGGATGAGCCCCCCAGCTGTCTCCAGCACCCCCAGAAATTCCCCAAGATAAAAGCCAGAGCTGAGCCTTGTCAGTTCAGCTCAAAGTGTTTCCCATGATGCCGTGTTGTCTTCTTGAGGAAGGACTGGAGCTCTGCTCAGACCAGACTGGACAGCGAGACTGACTCCGAGGCGCTGACTCCTCAGCAATGTCCCATCAGCTACAGTGGAAGGATTCTAACCCAGGTTCTCTCACAACAGCCTTGGGGGGAAGGAGAGATGAGGAATACTGGGGAGGGAGCAGAGAAGGGTGAGGGCACTAAAGGCCAAAGGCAGCTGCATGGGCAAGCCCTGGAGAGTGAGGGAGACCCCTGAGGCCAAGGGAGGTCATGTGGGCAGGAGAAGCCTAGGACAGAATGTGGGCAGATGCTAGGTAGTAGTGAATGCTGGGGGAAAATCTCCCTGTCTGAGCAGAAACGCCATTAGCAACAGTGGCCAGCAAGCACCCCAAAGCTCCTGCCCGTCTGAGCTGGACTCCTGAAGTCCTCGGGGGTTCGGTCCACAGAGCCTTGGAGATGCTTCCAGCTGCTGGCCTGCTTATGGAGGCTCTGTGCCCCCACCCACCAGCTGCCTCACCTACACCACCAGAGGGCCAGCGCCTCAGTTGGCCCAGGGCTAGCATGGCGATAATGGCAGATACCACGGCATCCCCCTTCTCCCAGCGGGGTTCGCAGCCTTTGCTACCTCTCAGCGAGTGCACCCTCTGGGGGTTCTCTGTGGAAGAGGAGGCCCCAACACCACCAGTGGCGAGACGCAGCAAGCCTCCTAACTCACCACAGACCTTTGAAGGGGGCCAGTTGGCGCTGCTAGATCGGGTTGTGGACCACATCTCAAGCCACTGCAAACAATGCTCCATGAGGGGGAATAGCATGGAATAAAACTGGGAAAAGACGCATCCCAAACAGGAACCAAAAACCTTCCCCACAAGATGAAAATCGGCGGCCTTTTGGCAAGAAACACATTAGCCAGAAACACTTCCTGCTTACAGTAACTCTGAGATCCAGCTCTGTCCCTTCTAGGACCTGAGGAGCATCTAAGTCCTGTGAACCTCTCTGAGTTTGCTGTAATTCAAATAATCAAGAGTTATCCAATTAATACTCATTAATTACATTCATGAGTCCCTTTCTTGGGGTTTCTAATTAAGAGTCACCAAAAATGGTTAACAGAGTAGACAACGACATAAGGATTATAAGAATATAAAATACACATTGTTTTAAGCTAATTTGATGGGGAGGAGACCCGTGATTTTCCGACAGTCAGCCCGGCCTCTGCCACATATAACTTGGAGAGCTGCCCGGGCCCTGGGTCAGATGTCAAGATCACTCGGGAGAACCTGGGTCAGATGTGGGGACTAAACCCGGGCCTTCCTGGCTCTCTCTGCACCAGCCATGCTGCCCTGATTGGTCACATGTCCTGTGGCAGAGAGGCAGGAGCAGGGAGCGCCCACGAAAGCCCTCACTGACTGGCGGGACCCACATCCGACTGAACGTAAGCTACAGTTACCCCACACACTATTAGGAAAAGGCACAGGCACGGGGAACTTTGAGGACAGGGATCAATCCCCTGTGGGGGAAAGAGAGGAAGAACAACTCAAGATGCCGCCCTTCTCTAGAAAATCATTGGGCCATGGGACGGTCCATGGGGAGGCCACCATGTTGGGGCTACAGACCACTGGTGGAGACAGGAGCAGGAACGATGAGGAAACTGGAGGGAAAGGACCAACTCTCGTGGTCTTGGATGCCTCTGAGCCCAGGAAGGGCATTCTCACTCCAGTGCACACCGCCACTAATGTCCTTTCCAAGATGCGGATGTTCTCACGCCTTAAACAATGGGGGGCACCCCCACTTCAGCACCTTCCCCAAAACTGTCCCCCCCACCGTGCCAGGAAAGGAGCTGGCAGAGCCACGGGTGGTCAGTGGTGATCTTCCCCGAGCACTGACTTTCAGAAATTAGGGCACAGCTGCAGAAAGGGAAGGGGAACTTCACATACTTATATAAAGCACAAACACTGCCCATTGCCAAGAGAAATCGGTTCCACACTGCCACACTGCCTGCCCCTGGGCAGCAAAGCAACTCAGACAGACACCCTCGGAGGTAATGTTAATGGTTTCCGGTTATACAAACTCCTGAGCCTCCATGAGGACCAGAGATGGGGGCGCTGCAAATGCCCAGAAAGCACAAGCTTGTCCATCCCCTAAAGGGGCCACTGGCTGCCAGCTTAATAAAGTCGACATTTTTTTTTTGCTGAAGGAATTGGGGTTAAATGACTTGCCCAGGGTCACACAGCCATGTGCACCTTTAGGAGGTTAAGCAAAATCTAGGATCAGTCATGGGGCCCAGGGATCTTCCTTCAGACTGTTCCCATCTCCCTCATGCCGAAGGATGCTTGCAGTCCCAACCCTCTGGGGTCAGAGCGCCCCCCCACTCTGCTCCCCAAGATCCAATCAGGCCCTTCCCCTGCAGCACTCCACCCTCTAAATCATCCTCTTCCTCCACTCCACCTCCCTTTCTTCTTCCCCAATTAAGACTTTCTCTCTGTATAAGCATCTGGTCTCAGCTAGGAAGAATACAAACTAATTATGTGATTAGAGGAATTCACTTTACAGTGAGAAGGAAGCTTAGCACTCCTGGGGTTTCCAGAGAGGAACTGCGATCCACACGGCTCTCTAATTGTCGGGAAGTATTAGGGAGATGTTGAGAGGGGGACAGGAGGGAGTGTTGGGTAGAGGGAGCCTAGAAATTCAACTCCACAAATAGTTTTTAATTCAATAAATATTCATTAAGCAGTCTTGGTCTATTTTCAACTAGATATTTCAAATAGAGTTAGCACCCTCCCCTTTCACAAAGGCTGCCCACCTGTCCTGGAAAGCTGTCTGATACATATGGGCTGGCAACCATCATGGCGCCGTGGAGCGGCCGGAGGCTCAGGACCCGAGTTCAACCGAGGGAGGATACGTGGCCTTCCCAGCTGTGTGACCTCTGGCCAAGCCCCTGACCTCTTGGGGTTCGGTTTGTCAATTATATAATGAGGGTGACGGCTTAGATGACCCTGAGGGTCCAGTTCCAAACCTATGACCCCCGTGATCTGTCACGTAGGACACACATTTCCCTTCATTTAAAAGGATGACCTCTCCGTGGGGAGAGGGGGGCCAGAGGCTGCTAGAAGGCCGAGGGAGCTCCAAAGAGGCCACAGGTCAGCCGGCCCATTAATGAGGACTTTTCCTAGTTTCCCACGCTGGCAAAGCTCGGGTTGGTTCTTGCCTGTGGGATGGGATGTCGTTATTTGGAGCGAATTAGGAAATGTATTTCCCATCTCTGAAAAAGCTGATATCTTCACTCCTGAATGAGGAGGGGGCCGAAGGACATCAGCATTTCACATGGAGGGAAGTGTGGAGCCACAAAGTTTCTCTGGATTTTTCCCTTACGCTTTCCTGCAAAGCTCCATGAGACTCAGTACACTTAGGAAGCCTTCTGCACTCGGAGGTTATGGCAGCAATTGCTCTGAGAGGCCCTAACCCACACAGTTAAGGCTTGGGAGCAACTGAGAACAAGACCCTCCAAAAACAATCTAAATGGATGGATGGTTGGATGAATCTGGCCCCAGTCAAACGGAGACCTGTCACAGGCCTGAGCTTAAAAAGCCCAAGGTCTCCCACTGCATTCAGGGCCATCTCCGGCCATCCAGTCCATGCCCGGCTGCTGATTCTGGGGGGAAAACGTGCCCAGCCCTCCCTCACTCAATCCACTTTACTTACATGTCCATCATCACCTCCCCAATCTGTAATCCTACAAACAGAAATCACTATTAATAACAATTTTATTAATAATGATTTCTGTGATTGCAGGTTTAGAGCTGGAACACCTCAGAGGCCAAGGTTTTGAGGCTTACAAAGTGCTTTTCTTACCACGGGTCAAGACCTAGAAAATCTGATGATCATTATCCCCAGTTTACAGAGGAGGAAACTGAGGTTCCAGCCTGTGAGGAGTCTTGCCCATAACCCCATGAATATCAGAATTGTGATTCTGATAAACCCTGATGTCCTAAAATACCTTGGCACCTGTTCGGGCCCATCCATCCCCTTCAATCCCACCAGCTCCCCTAAGCAGACCAGCTCCACAATCACCATCCACTGCACTATGGGTACATAAATGGGCAGCACCGGGGAGAAAACGGAAGCCAGATATTCCTCGCTGACTGAACACTCCTCCCAACATTCCCACCGATTTAACTCCCAAGAAATCAACTGTCCTCAGACCTACCTATCCCCCACATGAACTCATTTTTGTGGAGTCCCCCTGCTCAGAACGTGCAAAGGGCACCGGAACCGGCCACAGGTTCGGCTTTAGAACCGAGATGGAGCTCGAAGGTCACCTGGGTCAAGCAGAAAGGTTAGTCGCTTAAAAATCCCAGCGTGTGTGACGGAAAGCTTGGAGATTCAGGGAGATGTCTTGAGTCAAGCAGCAGGGCAGATTTATTAAATAGTCCACTAACCAGCATTTATTAAGTGCTTGTTATGTGCAATGCACTGGAAGAAAGGCAATACCGTGCCCTGATCTCAAGGAGTTCCCATTTTAACAACTGCATCATTCTACAAGAATAGATGCTATCATTATTAACGAATATTAACAATAGCTCCAGAATTAACAAATATCAACAATATTTAATGTTGTTATTAATATTAACAAAAGCTCCAGAAACAAAGAGAAATTTGGGAACACTTAGCCCTTTGAAGTTAAAAGGAGGCTGGGTGGAGTTTTGGTTTTAATGATCATTCAGAACTTGGAAACTCAAACTACTTTTCCCGTACTTCGGGAGCCCGAAGCTGCGACTGGACCTTGGAAAACACTGGACCCTGGAAGGCCCCCGGCAAATACAGATCAAGTGACCAGGGCCTTGGGGCTCTGCCTTTGTCCAGCATCCCATAATCATGAAGAAGGCTCGAAAGAGACATGTAAAGTTTGAATTAGGATTCACAGCAGATTGACAGGGAAGTATTAAGTCCGTAATTACAGTAATCCACAGCTGCTTCAACTGTAGGAAATAATGAATGGTCTAGTGAGAGCTGTTGTCCACAAAATGGAAAGAAAGGGCCATCTGGCTCCGGCTGAAATCCTGGTTTGAGGCTCTGAACCCCCAGTCTGGAGCAAGGAAGAACGCAGCCAGATGATGATTAACTTAACCCTAGAGAGCCCCCAATTAGAGTTTCTTTCATTTTCCAAGATATGGCCATTTTCTCCTTAAAGAAAAGAGGGTTCTTTAATCACCTAAGGATAAAGAAGTCCTTCAGAAAGTCAACATCATCTACAAGGTAAATGGTACAGGCTGGGATTCTTTCTCTTACATTAATTGTACATCTGGATTCAGGTCAATAGGATTTCGGTGGTTGATTCGAAGCAGAGAGGACGGTTACCAGGGATTTTTCCTCCAAGAGAGACGGCATGGCAGTTGGTACAAGGCAGACTTAGGAGTTCCAAAGGTACGGGTCCAAATCCCTCCCTGTGGCGCAGATTAGCTATGGGACCACGGGCAAGTCACTTAAACCCTCAATTCCAAGAGCAGGGATAACAAAAGGATGCCGTCCATCTGTGGAGTTTCCACTGTGGGAGCTGATTTCACGGCAATGAAATCATGGAACACACACACACACACACACACACACACACACACACACACACACAGCTCTTTACTCTTTTCCTCCCAGACCCATGACCATTCTCTAGAAGGCTGCCTTTGCTAGAAGGCCGATTTTTCAGAATCGTGGGGTTTTACAGCATGTGCAGAAATGTGTATTTTCCCTATGCCCAGGAGCACACGGAGAGTTTTCCGTCTGCGTTTGTGCTAAGAAACATCACCAAAAATGCCTACAGAAAAATTGACCGTGAAGATCTTCAGTAAATACCTAGAGTACATGCAGGGGAGTCGAGGAGTCCGAGATAATGGAACCAGCCCTCAGAAATCTTCAGGTGAATCCAAAAATATTAATCTAGTTACATAATTTTATTCCGTTTTATACGCCTGAAGAGTCAACGATTTGGGCCATGAAACCAAGAGGATCATTTCTGCTCCTAAAAAAAGGCAAGAAAAATGGCAAGAGAAGCTTTTCGTTCAGAAGGCAGCTGAGGATTGCTGATGGGGCTACAGGAATCCCTAGAGCAGATGCCCTCTAGTCCAACCAGCCCCCTCATTTTTCAGTCGAAGGAATGGAAGCCTGGAGGACGAGTTACTTCGACTTTGTCAAAGTCATACAGTTATTGACAGTTCTGAGCTGTAACACGAGCCCTGTCCCCTGAGGCTGGAGCTGGTCTTCAGCATCTATGAAGTTCCAGGCCCCAGACACACTATTGCCTAGCCAGGTGACCTTGGGGTCACTCAAACTTTTGGGCCTCTAAAATTAATGGGTTGGACCAACTGACCTTAGAATTTCCTTCTGATTCTAAATTTGTGATTCCAGGCCTAGGATTTTTATAATAGCCTATGTTTAAAAGAAGTCCTGGGTATGGCAGTAATTTGAGTGCACCCAAGTGTTTGCTTTGAAGTATTTAAAAACTTTTTTTAATCCTTTGGAAAGTACAAGTAATACAAATTATAAAAGGAATTCCATTTTGCAGAATGACAGAAAGAGGACGTCCTCACAGGACTGGAATGACACCTCTGGAACCAGCCAGACACCGATGCTTAATTTGGAAAATATGATCCCATAGCGAGCAATTCTGAGGGCTCCATTGTTTCCCTCTATCAGGAATTTGGCTATCATTTTTAATTTGCCTTCTGGAGGCAGCATTTGGAGAGCTGGCGCCCTGGTTCCAAATCCTGGCAATGATGGAGACAAATGAGCAGTTTCAACACTTGGTACCGTTCTTTTTTTAAGAGTATTCATTAAGCATTTCTTACAACCCACCATCTGCAAAGAGACTTATTCTCAGGCAGAAAAGCACATTTTCTAGATCCGTCTGTCCTCACTCATCCATTCTCTCATTTTCAACCTTCCTGTCAGTTTCTCTTCTCCAACCTTATGCGTCTTTTTGGGATATATCAATAACAATTATAATATGACCACAACGGGAATGATGCTAATAATGTCAGAAAGTAGGAAGAAGAAGAAGAAAGTAGGGAAAAGAGGAAGAGGAAGAGGAAGGAGGAAGAAGGAAGGAGGAGAAAGAAGGAAGGAAGGAAGGAAGGAAGGAAGGAAGGAAGGAAGGAAGGAAGGAAGGAAGGAAGGAAGGAAGGAAGGAAGGAAGGAAGGAAGGAAGGAAGGAAGGAAGGAAGGAAGGAAGGAAGGAAGGAAGGAAGGAAGGAAGGAAGGAAGGAAGGAAGGAAAGAAGGGAGGGAGGGAGGGAGGGAGGAAGGAAGGAAAGGAAAGGAGATATTTTATAGTTTGCAGAGCCTTTAACATCTCTTCTGTCCCTTGCAGCTCATTCCAAGGCATATATTATAGGTATCATTTACCTCATTTTACACATGAGGAAACTGAGGCCCAGAGATGTTAAGGGACTCACCCAGTGAGAAAATGTTGTAGGTGGGATTCAAATGTAGGCTCTCTTGACTCTAAGTGCACCAATCCATCACAGATTCTAGGAGGTCCATTGAGCCCAATCCAATCAATGCAAAAAAAACGTAAGCTGACAGAGGTTAATCATTAAGTGATTTACCCAACTTCACACAGCTGGTAAATATATGAAGTGGGATTTGAACTCAGGGCATTCTAGCCAAGCCATAATGAGCTTAACATAATTAAAAAACACTTCTGAGTGGCACTAGAGCCTTCTTAAAAATGATTCTCTGGATTTACTTTATAGGAAAATGTCCTATCAGGCTATTTTCATATCTGAGCCAATTATCTCCCTGGGATGAGAGCACAAGATGAGGCTCCTGATTTGGATGGCATTCAGTGGGACAGAGAATTTCCCCACACTTCACATGCCTGTAATGCCCTACTACCCACACATTTCAGGGCTCACAGCCAGCACCCATGTCCACTCTTCTGGACCCTCCATATTTGTTCTTTTTTAAGAACTCTTCTGTGGGACAAAGATTCACACTGCTGTCCCCATGGAGCTCTTGTTTCCAAGCCCCTGGGTCCCAGGGAGGGTGTGTATTTAACTATGGGATGGTGGGTTGATGATTATTTCAATAATACTGCGAAGCAGCAAGACGGGGAGCCGACGCTTCCAAAAGGGCCGCACCGATGGAGAGCCTTAAGACAAGCAGAGCTGGGAGAGGGACGGGCCTGAGCCCTGGCCTTGGGACCAAGAAGAGATTTCTCGCCAGGATTCGGCCCTCAGGAATACGGGCACCGGAAAAGCCCATGCCCTCAGACTTATCTTTGCATCTGAAGACGGGAAGGTGGGGGATGACCTGAGAAGGTAACTGGCCAAGTTCTAATCCACCAAAGCAATTCTACCAAATGAAGAGAGGACGACATTTTAAAGAGGCTCCAAGGCCAGAGAGACTTTAAATAAACGCACACACAGGCGGCCTCCTCCGGGACAGCCTGGCTCAGCCCCAGCGCCTCCTCCTCTCCTCCACTCTGCCTCTGGACTCGTCCTCCATGCTCTCCATCCGCCATGTAGGACTCTTCTGCCTTTGCAGCCCGTGTCTCGCTCTGTGCCCAGCCCTACAGGTGCACCATGTGACTGAGTGACTGATAATATGTCCCCATCCTCACTGCAGAGAGAGCGTCCTTGCCCACTCAGCGCTGGCTGCTCCCCTCCCAGCCCTCCCCCAGCCCGCCAACCTCCTGAAATCCGACATTAACCTTCTGCCGGCCTTTGTTCTCCAAGTGGACACTGGCGGGGACCAAGATCCCTGAGATCCCCGTTTCCCTGTCCTGGAGTCCCTGGGAAGCCCCTTGGCTGGGGGCTTGTTTACAAATGGTTAAACATATGAAGCGTTTCCTGCTCAGTATAGCCAGTTCAGCTGTTGAGGATATCATATGAAAATGAATTCCCTGTAAATCCCCAAACCTCCTGTTGGAAATCCACTGGAGCCTGGCCAGGACGCATCTGCCAGGGCTCGGGCCCGGATGGGACGGTCTCCTCGGAGAGCCACGTCCCTGACTCTGCCCTGCCCGGCTTTATCGGAGGGGATCCAAATCACCCGGACTTTCTCTCCACGGTAAAAACCGTTAGGGCGATTTCCAGCGTGGCCCCCGGGGCCGCCCCATTCCTGCCCGCCCGTGGGAGGGCGAGAGGAGAGCCAGCCAGGCCCGAGCCGAGGGGAACCAGCCAGGCCCGAGCCGAGGGGAACCAGCCAGGCCCGAGCCGAGGGGAACCAGCCCCGGCTCCAGCGGGCAGCAAGTGAGGGGGACGGCCACGACGGCTGGGCCTGGTTTCCTCCCCTGTATATGCAAGGGCCAAATGGACCTTCAAGGTAACTTCTGGCCCTGAATCCGATTCTCAATCACCAAAGGTCTTTCAGCTCTTGCAGATTCGCTTCCATTTGATAATATCAACTCTTCAGTCGGGGACTTGAGCGCTTCACAAACCAGACTCCCCACGTTGGGCAGCGGGTGAAGCTCCTTCTCAGCCAGAGTTTGAATGCTCCAAATAAAATACGTGCAATTACCAAGGAAAGTGCAGCTGCCCAAGCATTGACATTGCTTCACTTTCTCACTACCCAGTCTCCCCGTCGCCACCCTCTCCTCCTTCAGGCCCTCCCAGGGCCATCTCCGGTCGTCCTGACTGGACCCACAGGGAGAAAGCGCGATTTTGACAGCCCCCCCTCACTTCGGTCCGTCTCAGCTGCCTGTCATGGCGTCACCTCCCTGAGGTCCCAGTCCTCTTTGAGACAAGGAGAAGAATACGGCGTCCAAGTCCTCCTGGCTACCAGGGCTCTGTCCATCCCCAAATGATTCTGCACACACTTCAGTTACTCCCCCTTCCCAGAACGGGAGCGTCCCGAGGGCAGGACTTTGTCCGTGGGACTGTAGCACCAGCGGCTGCTACAGCGTCTCCATCCGGTCCAGCCCCAGGAGTCACAAGCCGGGGCCCTCTCCCCTCACCGCAGACTGGGGGAACTGTCTCCCCAGGGTCGAGCATGTTCTGAGTGAATTGTCTCATATTGGGAAGGCAGGGAAGGCCCTGAGCTGGAGGGCTTCTGGGAGGGCCCGTCCCCCCATCCGTCCTGAAGCACAGGGGACCTCAGGGCCACCCCCGAAGGGTACCCGTCGATGCCTCAGGGAGAGCCCTTCCTTCTCCCTCCCGGGCAGCCTCCAGGAGGTGAGTGATGAGTCACATGATGAACAAACCAGGCAGCAGGGCTTGGAACGGCCCCAGAGTCACGTAACCAGACCGGGAACAATGGAGAGTTGGCTGTAACACTGACAGGATTCAGGGAGCAGGGAACGCAAGTACGGGGGACCGCAGACGGTCACTCCCATATTTGCACAAACTGTGTGTAGGACGGAGGCTCCGGGAGGGGAGGAGCTCTCTCATCACCCCAGACGCTCGGCGCACAGTAGGCACTTGTCCAGGGCGCTGACTGGCTGATTCCTTCATCCCTCTCAGCGTCCTCCCCCTCTACAAGCCCTTTGCCCTCTCTGGGCATGCTCGTGGCCCTTCCTAAGCCGGTGCTTGGGGCTCCGCAGTAGAATTTAACTCCTGGAAGGTCCTTGGGCTGTCAGCTCGGTACCACAATGCGCGGCTGGAGGATGCCGGTCACTAATGGTTAGTCTGTTGAATCACTGACGTGGCTGGAAGCCGGACTGCTGGCCAGCTCAGGTCCTGGCTCTTGGGTTTCTAGAAAGAAGTCCGAGCTCCTCCTTCCTAAAGGCGCCTTTTCGGGGACCCTGAGACCGCGCATCTAGGGGGGTCTGTCCAAGCTGCTGAGCCCCCCCCAGACGCGCACAGAGGGCAGGCTCCTGCCCGGTAACAGGGCCATGCCAAAGTCCAGGCCTCCTCGGGGAAGTACGCGGAGCCCGGGATGCACCAGAGCTGAGCCAACTCATGAGGGCCTCCTCCCCTCCGGGCAGCGGGACGCCCCGAGCGCAGCGGGGGAGCGGGGCCTGGGCCGGCCGCCGCCTCCTCTCCTGACTTCTGCCCCCCTCCCCCCATCCTTCTCCTGCAGCTGCTCATCAAGTCACGGTTCATTAGGGTGGAAAGTCAAGTAAGCAGAAGTACTTGCAGACTCAGGAAGGAGCAGCTGCCGTCCCGCTGCACTGGCACGGAGGACGGAAGCTCGGGGGTCCCCGGGACATGCCCTTGCTCAGGGGCACAGAGCTGACGTGGAGGCCCAGCCTGGGCTCCGGCCCTCTCCCGCCAGACCAGGCCGCCGGCAGCACAGGGGAAAGGGCCCGGGCAGGCCTGGGGAGGAGCCCGGAGGCTGCGGCCAGGGTGCACTGGGCTTTCCCTAGGCCCAGGCTGGCTCTGCCCGGCCACGGGGCCATAAACCCTGAGGCGGGTCAGCCCGTCACCTGGAGGGCA